>NC_133666.1:337071501-337371501 GCF_037893015.1 Macrotis lagotis
TTTAGGGTCAAACAAGAGATTGAAATGATCACTTGAAATAAAGATGGATAAATTTGATAGGATTTTTTTTTTGCATAAACATATCATTGCAGCCAAAAAAAGAAGAAGGAAGAAAGGAAGCTGAAGGCATCCTTAAGGCAAGTTTCTCTGATATAGGACTCATATCAAAAAATAGGAAAAGGCAATTTTCAGAAGAGATCAAAACTATTAATAGTCATGTGAAAATGCTCTCAAGAGCTACTGCCTAAGGAAATGCAACCTAAAACTTCTCTTATTTGCAGGCTTATACCAATCAGTTTGGCTAATATGACAAAAAGAAAAAAAATAAAACCAAATGCTAGAGAGAATGTGGAAAAATAGGTACTGTTAGTGGAATATTGTTTTCACCTTTGTTTTTATTGTTATACATGTATATATATTTATATCTATATGTATCTTTCTATCTATCTATCTATCTATCTATCTATCTATCTATCTATCTATCTAAATGTTATACTTTGATCCTGCTATTCAATATATTTCTAGGAGAACCAGAATTTCTCATATAAAATTGTACAATTATTAAACCAAAAAAATAAAACAAAACAAACCAGACATAATTGAAAGGGACCTTTGACCTGAAATACTCAAATTTCCACTTAATTCTAGCATCATTTCTAAAATCTCTGTAATAGATGAATATGTTGACTCTGAAGATTTCTATAATGAGTTCAAGTATGTTGCAATGAAGTTCATTCACTCACTAGAATTACTATATTACTCATTTGCAACAGTGTAAGTTTACTTCTTATATGAGACCTAAAACTAACATGTAACTCTTTATGAAATTTAGAGTTAATTTTACACCATTTCCCCCTCCTGCTTCACACCCTGCCCCCTACCCCCACCCCTTTGGAGCTAGGCAGACTATTTGTTTGTGTGTGTGTGTGTGTGTGTGTGTGTGTGTGTGTGTGTGTGTGTGTGTATTTAAGCAAGAAAATGGGGTCAAATGACTTGCCCAAGGTCATAAACCAAGTAATTATTAAGTGCCTGAGGCTGGATTTAAACTCAGGTCCTCCTGACTCCAGGGCAGGTACTCTATCCACTATGCTACCTGTCTCATAAACACATTCTTAATATCAAAGACCTGAAAATATTTATATATAGTTATCATACAACAGTTGGATGTCTCTTCTCCAGATCAACATAATATTTTGGTTTGTCAATGTCTAAAACAGAGTAAAACTCAAAACTTTTGATATGATATGACTAATGTCAACTATAGTGGGACTGATACTATTTTATTACAAATAGGATGCTTATAATCATTAACACTCTATATGCTAAGATTGCATTAACTATTCTGGCAGCTGCATAATATTATTAATTCAAATTCATTTAAAATTTATTTATTTAAAATTTATTTATTCATTTTCATATGCATTTCATATGTATTTTTCAGTTACAAAATTACTTTCCAACCTCCCTTCCCACCCCCTCCCCTCATCAGCAAACAATCAGGTTAGCATTGTACATACATATTTAGAATAAACATGTTTTCATATTACTTATTTTATTTTATTTCATTTTATTTTATTTTTTTGCAAGGCCATTAAGTGGTTTGCCCAAGGCCACACAGCTAGGTAATTATTAATTGTCTGAAGCTAGATTTGAACTCAGGTACTCCTGAATCCAGGGCCACTCCTGTATTACTCATTTTCTGTATGAGGATATTAATTCATATTCAATGTGTAGCCTGTGAAAATCATTATTAAGACAAGATTGTACTTAAGCCAGGTCCCCTTATCCTGAACATAAATATTTGATTTTGGGGGTTAAGGGTATCTAAATTAAGGATTCAAAAGCAAATTTTATCTGACTAGATTGGACTCATAGTTTTAGCTTTTTAAAATCAAATGAGATAATGTGTGTAAAATGCTATATAAGTGCTAGTTATTATCATTATTTTAGAATGCAGCACATGCTATCCAACCTATTGGTTATTGCTCCAAGCTTTGTATTGTGCACAAATTTGAGAAGCATATTTCATCCACATTATTAATAATAATTTTGAACAGGGTAGGGCCATAAAAAGAATCATGTTTAGAGAACTAGAGAACTCCTTCCCGATTTGCATTGATCCATTAATCACCATTCTTTAGGGGCAGTAGCTCAATGAACTGTGAATTAAACTCCCAATCCATTTACCTTAGTCCTCATTTCTCTACATTTTCTGCAAAGACATCATGAGAAGCTGTCAAATGTCTTACTGAAATACAAATGCAGTAACCCTACAGCATCCTCCTAATCATTAGGTTAATAATTTCACCGAAAAAGAATTGTATTACTTGATTTGTTCTAAGAAAAAATAATGGGTCAATACTAGCTTCTAATAATCGCGATTTCCCTTTGAATTGATCACAATATATCTCTTAATATTACATACTAGTTTTTTAATTGATCAAGTTCACATAGCACAATCTATTTGTTGACATCTAATTTTCTTCATTTTAAATTATTGGCGCAATATTTTGATGCTTGTCCCACCCCACAATATTCTTTAAAAAATTACCACAAAAATGATTCATTTATTTATTCATTTGGCAAATTATCTATGGCCTCTTCTCTGGTCTAGAGAAGCAGCAAGGTACGATGTATATAGAATGAGTTAGCCCTGGAGCCTGGAAAACAAAAGTTCAGGTCATGCTGCTGATAATATAGTTCTGGTTATATGACTTGGGGTAAGACCCTCAACTTCTCAGCAGTCCTCCAGGACAAGTGCTAGCAAAGAAGGTAACAGCTTGCACTGGTGGAGGGAATTTGTTCATCTTTTATTGTCTATACCAATGAACTCTTGGGTCCAATTCTTTTCCCTTCATCCTTTAAGGCACTCTGCTAAGCTCATAACGAAAAAAAATTAATATTTGGTATCTTATATTCATGGAGTTTATAGCACACAAGAGGGAAAAGATGAAAGTATAGTAATACAAAGTATTACATATGAAATGCCTAAGTCTTGCAAAAAAAAGTAAAGTTCTCTATGAAGACAACAGGAGGATCTATTAACAAGAGAGATCAAGGAACATATAAAAAATAAGGTTGTGTAATTAAAGAACACTGAATTTGAATTCAGAAGCTTTAGGTTTAGATCTTGGCTCTTGTACATAGTAATTAAGTAACCTTAGCCAAATAATTTCACTTTCTGGGTTTCACTTTCCCTATTTGTGAAATGAAGTACTTGGACTATATGAACTCTTAAATTTTAATGCAACTCTAATTTCTATTATATTTAAGAAATCCACAGACAAAGAGTCATATTATTTATTAGAAGAGTTGTCAGTTTTGGCTAGAGGTTAGGGTAGATGGATACCACCCTTTACGATTGGAGTGAAACTTTAAGAACATTTTTAAAAAGTAATTCTAATCTTATACTGGATAAGAAAGTAGTTGATCAATGGAATATATTATGACATAATAGAGAGGAGTAAATGAACAGTAAACTAGTGTTTGATAAAGATCTATTTTGAGGGGTAAATAACTCAATAATCAACAAAATTTCTGTAAAAATGGAAAGCATTCTGGAAGACAGTAGGTATAGACCATTATCTCACACCATATGCCAAGATAAGGTCAAAATGGCTAAATGATTTAGCCTTCAAAGGTGATCACACAAGCAAATTAGTGGAGTATGGAACAAATGTGCTATCATCTCCATATAAAGCCAATGTATATGACCGAAATAAGTGGAATTCATAGAGAAAATGGCTAATTTTAATTACATTAAATTAAACAATCTTTCTACAAAGAAAACCAGTACTGCCAAAACTTAGAAAGAATTCAAAAAAACCTGAGGAAAAATTTCAGCAAGTTTTTCTGATAAAGTATTTCTGAAATATATGGAGGGGACAGAATCAAATTTATAAAAATAAGAGCCATTGCCTAATTAATAAATTACCAAAGGATATGAATAGGCAGTTTTCAGAAAAAAATAAATCAATAAACATATGGAAAAATGCTCTAAATCATAAATATTTAGGGAGAGAGATATAAACAGCTAGGCATAGCAAATGACAGCCATCAGATTGACATCTAAAGTGAATGAAAAGGTAAATGATGAATCACTGAGGGAATGTGGAAAAAATAGGTACATTAGCTGGATTCTATGTAACAGCTTGTAACTGTGCCCAAAGGTCTATAAAATTGTGTACTCACTTTGATCCATAAATTCTGTTCCTACATCTGTTTGCCAAATATATTAAAGTAAAAGGAGAAGGACCTACATGTACAAAAATAATTACAGTAGCTCTTTTTGTAGTAGCCAGGAATCAGAAACTGAGCAGATGCCTATCAATTGGGGAATGGCTAACTAGTTATAGTATATGATTGTGATGGAATACTATTTTGTTATGAGAAATGATAAAGAAAAATGTGAGAATTATGTGAACTGATACAAAGTGAAGTTAACAGAAGTTAGACAATATTGCACACAGTGATAGCAATATTCCAAGAATAATCAACTGTGAAAGTCTTGACAACTTTGGTTAGTACAATGATCCATGATAATTTCAAAGCATTCATGATGAAAAATGTTATTACCCTCCAGAAAGAGAACTGATTTGCTCTGTGAAGATAGAAAGTTTTTTATAATTTTTTTCACAATATGACTAATGTGAAAATGCTTTGCATGACTTCATATGTATAATGGTTATCATATCTTATTTTCTGTTTTTCAGTAGGTTTGAGGAGGGGATGGAAGGAGGATGAGACTTTGAAATTGAGACCTGATGAGACCTGAAAATTAAAAAAAATATATATAAAATAAATTTGGTAATCAATACTAAATTCTCCTCATTTATTTCACTATCATAGCTCTAGCTTCCCACCCCAAACCAATGAGTTGTTAACTACTAAAGATGGTAACTTTTCTCTCAGTTCTCATATTCACTGATCTCTTTATAATTTTTTGAAACTCTTGATTATCTTCTAATAAATATTAGTCTTCTCTTGGTTTTTTCCCCTTATTTATACCTAACCTCATTTACTGAAAACCTGCTTCATTACAAAAAAACTATATAAACAATAGGGTAAATCTGTTGTAGTGTTTTGCTATCTGATTTCCTGTGTTCCACCACTTGTCAGTTCTCTCTCTAATCCTATCATTTTCTCAATTGCAATGCTTCTCTATAAATTCTTTTCCTTACCTACTCTCGGGTTTTATAATTGATCCTGGGAAAGAGGTCGCTCTGTTATACCTTTATTTCCAAAGTTTTCCCCAAATGATATGGACAAGTATGTTTTTATTTTTGAATTTGCATTTCAGGTGGCTAATTGAGAGAGTATTTTTGCCTTTTCACATTGATTTTAGAATTTTTTTAATTCACACAGGAAACGTTTAGTAAACATTGAAATATTAATCTATTCAGTTGGATATAAAGAACTAAGACATGTTGATGACCAGGAGAATATAATATAAAACAATGCTATGAGGGATGTTTCACAGGGAGCATACTTAGGACTTAGTACCTAGTCACCTATGAGAAATATGGGAGAGTAAATACTAATGATGTTCCTGAGGTTTTTGACATAGGGAATTAGCAGTCAGTGAATCTTGAAGTACCAATAGGACACACAGATGGAAATAATCTAAGTAGTTGGATATAAAGACCTAAAATTCAGAGAAGATTCAGTCAAGGAAAAAAATTTATATTTGATGGTAATCTCCTTGGAGTATATAGCTGAAACCATGATGCAAACTGATATTGTCAATGGAGAGACAGTAAAAATAAATAAATTTGAAATCCTTAAGCTGTAAACCCTTGAAGAATAAAGGACATGGATAATGAGATATAGTGCAGGAGTCAAAGAAGGTAGGAAACAAAATAAGAGAAAATCATATATGCAGCAGAGGAGATAGTCAAGAATGTGATATTTTGTGGATAGTTTAAGAATCAGGTTTATGGGGGAAAAGGCCATTGTCATTTGCCATTGGGAATCATCGAAGAGAAAGCTTATTTCAATTATTAGTTAAAATACTTGACTTTGTAATTTGCATAGCATACTGAGACTAATTGAAGTTAAATGATTTGGCTATGATTATATAATTCAGTAACTTTAGTAAGCAAATAATCAGAGTTCAGATTATATTATTCTGATATATCTCTATCTCTACGGCTAATCCTCACAATTGAAAAATTTTGCCCTTGGACTGAAAAGCAATTTTTGTGGTGAGTTCAAGTTTTTCATTTACACTAGCAATTTGGTTTATCTTCTTTCTTTTTTTTTAATCAAATTGACCAAGGATTTATCAATTTTATTGGTCTTTGCATAAAACCAGCTCATGATTTTATTTATGATTCAATAGTTTTCTTGCTTTTGATTTTATTAATTTCTACTTTAATTTTTAGAATTTCTAATGGTATTTAATTGGGATTTTTAAAATTTATTCTTTCTCTAATTTTTTAGTTACATATTTGATTTCCTCTTTCTATAATTTATTCATATAAACATTTGAAGATATAATATATCCCCTGACAGCTGCCTTGAGTTTATCCCATAGGTTTTGGTATGTTGTTTCATTATAGTCCTTATTTAGGAAGAAATAGTTAATTCTTTCTATAATTTGTTGTTTGATCAGCTAATTATATAAAATGAGGTTATTTAGTTGCTAATTAGTTCTGGGTCTATAGCTCCCTGGCCCAATATTGCATATGATTTTTATTGCATTATGATCTGAAAAAAATGTATTTACTATTTCTGCCTTTCTGCAATTGATCATTTTTTTGTGCCCTAGTACATGGTCAATTTTTTGTCTAAGTGCCATGTACTGCAGAAAAAAATAGTTTATTCCTTTCTATCCTCATTCAATTTCCTGAATAAGTCTATCATATCCAGGTTTTTCTAACAATCTATTTACCTCCTTAACTTCCTTCTTGTTTATTTTAGGATTAGAATTATCTAAATCTGAGAGTGGGAAGTTGAGGTCTCCCACTAGTAGAGTTTTGCTGTCTATGTCTTCCTGTAGCTCTTTCAACTTCTCTAAGAATCTGGATGCTATAGCATTGGGTGTATATCTAATTTAGTATTGAAATTACTTTATTGTCTATGATACCCTTTACGAGGATATAGCTTCCTTCCTTATCTCATTTAACACTATCTATTTTTGCTGCTGCTTTATCTGCGATGAGGATTACTGCCCCTGCTTCTTTCACTTCAGCTGTACCAAAATATATTTTTTCCAACCTTTTACATTTACACTATATGTATCTCTCTGCTTCAAATGAGTTTCTTGCAAGCAGCATAATGTAGAATTCTCATTTTTAATCCAGTCTGCTATTCACTTACATTTTAGGTGAGAGTTCATCCCATTCACATTCAAAGTTATAATTACTAACTCTTTATTGCCCTCCATGCTATCTTCCCTCTGTTTACATTTCCCCCCTTTTCCCGCTTTATCCATATTCCACAGTATTTTGTTTCTGAATACCACCACCTTCGGTGTGTTTGCCCTCCTATATCAACCCTCCTCCCCTCTCTTTCCCCTTTCCCTTTTCCTTCCCTTCCTTCTGTTAGTTCCCCTTTCATCCCCCTCCCCCTCCCCTTCCCCCCTGCCTCCTCCCCTTTTCCCCTTTTAATGCTTGAAAGGAAAGATAAGTTTCTTAACTTAACTGAGTATGTGTAAGTTAACTTTAAGCCAAGTCTGATGAGAGGAAGATTCAGGTAGTTCTCACCTCCTCCCTTCTTCCCCTCTATTACAATAGGGCTTTTGTACCTCTTAATGTATTGAGATTTACCCCATTCAGTCTCCTCCATCCTCCCTTCTCCTTTCTGTCCCCCTTTCTAAGGAGGTATTGGTTTTAAATAATTCTGAGTTACAGAAAAGTCATGAGTGATCATCACTTCTGGCTAAGTGATGTAACTCTCTAATTGAGTTACAAATCTCAAGAGTTATGAAAATCTATCTCCCAGATGGGGATATAACCAGTTTCACCTTATTGGATAGCAACTTTTTTCTTTACCCTTTTTTTTTTAACTTTTTCATATGTCTCTTGATCTTCCTGTTTTATGTCCAAATTTTCTATTTAGCTCTGATCTTTTCATCAGGAAATGTTGGAAGTCTCCCATTTAATTAAATTGTCCATCTTTTTCCCTGGAAGAGAAGGCTCAGCTTTATCAGGTAGTGAATTCTTGGCTGCATTCCAAGATCCCTTGCTCTGCAGACTATCTCGTTCCAGGCCTTTCAATCCCTTAAAATTGATGCAGCCAGGTCCTGTGTAGTCTAATTGTCCTTTCTTGAATTATTCTCAAGGTCAGTGCTTTTGCTGATGAGGTATTTTACATTTTCTTCTATTTTTTCATCTTTAGGTTTTGTTTAACATCATCTTGTTGTCTCATGAAATGATTAGTTTCCACCAATTCCAATTTTTTAGAGGAAGAATTTTCTTCATTTACCTTTTGCAAACTCCTTTTCTAGTTGGTCAATTCTATTTCTGAAGGAATTTTCCATTTGCCCAATTGAGGATTTTAGAGAATTATTTTCTTTCTGCATTTGCCTAATTGAGCATCTGAGAGAATTATTCTCATTTTGTATTTGTTTTTCTTGTTGCACGATGTTAATTTTCTCTCGTACCATGTTAATTTCTTTTCCCAAGTGTTCCAGTTGATCTTTAAACTCCTTCCTGATTTCTTCTAGGAGTTCTTTCTGGGCTAGAGACCAATTCACATTCTCCTCAGCAGTGCTAGATCTCTCTGGGTAAGAATCTATTTCTTCTAAGTATTTCACCATGGACCATCCTTTCTTCATCTTCCTAGGATCTTGTGGGGGGCTGGCTCTCAGAGGTTTTCTTTTGAAAACCATAGAAGGCTTTGTTCCCTTGGCTAAGCAATTCCAAGTACCTGTCAGTAGAGGACACTGGTTGCTTTCTCTGGAGTATTTGAGGCCCTCAGCAGCAGGGTCTGAGTTGACTTTGAACAATGTACTGGGCCCTGGAGGAGGGAGTTAATCTCCTTTTCAGCTGAGTGAACTCTGTTGCCCACACCTGAGCCTGAGGGGGTAGGGGCTAGGGGCCTTACTGTTTGCTCTAGGAAGATGGATCCCTGAAAGCCTGGAGCTCAGGGGCCGCTAGGTGGCATAGTGGATAAAGCACCAGCCTTGGAGTCAGGAGAACCTGGGTTCAAATCTGGTCTCAGACAATAATTACCTAGCTGTATGGCCTTGGGCAAGACACTTAACCCCATTTGCCTTGCAAAAAAACCTAAAAAAAGAAAAAAAAAAGAAAGTATGGAGCTCAGGTCTCCTGACCAGCTGGTCGTTTTCCAGGTGTGCTTGAGCTCACCAGAGCTCCTCTCCCCCCAGCCAAAGATTCAGTGGCTAAAGTTGGTTCTCAGACCTGCCACTCAACAAAGCCTCTTCAGCTGAGGTCAACCCCAACTGCTGTCCCTGTGTTGGTCCTTTGCTCTTTGCTCCCAGTTCACCCAAGGTCCCTGAGACAGACATTGTTGGTAGGTGTTCTTCTCCTGGCTTCTTGTTCTGGGTTTTGTAGATTGAATTTCTGGTAAGAGGTTTCTTTCATATTATTTTTGAGGGGGAACCAGGAACCCTTATCACAGTTCCTGTTTTCTCTCTGCCATCTTGGCCAGAAGTCTGAAATATAATTTTTAAGGGAATTGGATTAAAATAAAAGTTGCTAGCTTACTATTGACTCCTATCATGGGCTTCAATTTTTGCTTAACTTTCTCTCATTTTCCCATATTTTTCAGTGAAGAAAGGGAATAATATCATTAAAAATACAATGTAGAAATATATGATGGGATTGAACATATTACAATATATATGAAGAACTTTAAAACATTAAAGAATGCCTTGAATGAGTTATTTGATAGGAATTAAGTTGACCACTTTGTGTGTTAAGAATGATGAATGATGGGTGGACATCTATGGGGATTCCTTCCTACTTGTGATAGCCTCCTCATGTCAGGGAAAAATTAGATACTCTCTTGTGTGTTGGGTTAACCCTGGCTAGAAATTATATGAAGACATGGACAAGAGTTGTATGGGATGGAGAGATACAGAAGACTTGGGATCTGGAACTTATTCATTGACAGAACTTCCAAATTGATGAAATGAACTGATCCTCTTCAAACTTTTATAGTTTAAATTTTTTCATTTAAAGAAAAGACAAAAATTTGGGAATTGTGTAGGTCTGCTATCCACTGTTAACATTATACTGTCTGATCAAAAAAGTAGACCTAGTTTTATCTTATTATCTCTTTTTTTCCCCCAGAAAGTATGATAGGCTCATGGAAATTATAACTGTAACAAATTTTAAAATACTTAACTGACTCTTCTTATAGCAAATATATCTTCAGTAGCCTTTGTCTGGAATATGATCATCTCATTGAACCATTATACAATGCAGTCCTTGAGAATAGGCAAGTACCCTCATAGTGAAGGTAAGTGCCCTCATGGTGAAGGTAAGTCAGGATAAAAATATGTAGAAAAAAGCATAAAGACTATTTTTCTGGCAAGGGACTAACTAAAATTAACTAAAATTCAACTACCCAATAGTCTCTTCTTCCCACTGGAAATTAAGAACACCAGTCCATAGGTCCAGGTTCCTTGATAACTACCTCTAGCTTCTAGCCCTGTTCAACTGAGAAAAGAATCCAACAAAAAAACAACCAAAAGTTACTTAATTGGAGAAGACTTTACACAGTTTTATCTGGGGGAACAGATAATCTGTTTCTATCATTCTCATTGACTATCCTGCATTTTGTGAGTATCTCTTCTTTTTGCTGCCTCATGCTTATTTAATCTCTATTAAGATACTGACATTTTTTCCCTTTTGAAAACTGATACCCATTATGTTTTTTATACTTGTCCTTTTGACATCTAAGTTCATCAAAAAGATTTTTGTGTAGCAACATTAAATGACAGTGATGCTCACTTCTTTCCCTCTTTCACTAATCTTGTTTGTTTCTATGCTTCTTAAGTCATTGCATCTTTGTACATATTGTGTATTTGAGACAATTAGAATGGATAAGATTTCTGAAAAACCTGTTTGACGAAGAGACAAAAATCAGTAGTGGAATACAGCTCCTTCAGTTATAGTTTAGAGTAGACCATTCACAATCCAACCAAATGGTCTTTTCACTCATGCATGATGAAAGAGAGAGTTTCTCTTCTTATCAAAAGCTTTTCAACAAATTTTAACTAAAGCCATAATTATAAAAAGGATAGTGGAAGAGGCTCCGAAGATACTAAAAGAAAAATAAAATATTTCTAGCCCTCAAGAAAGTTTAATTGTAAATGTATGTAGGTAGTAATAACTTGTATAAGCTAAGCAAATACATAGTAATTTCAGAGGTAATAACCAAAGGATGGATCAAGAAAAGCTGGGCACAGAAGATGGTTTTTGAATTGAGTCTTGAACTGACTTCTAGGGAGACCTTTCAAGGAGCAGAGCTGAAGAGGAAAAACATTGCAACTGTGTAAAGATATATGAAGTCCTTTTAGTAGCTTCTCAAATATTACAGCTTACTGAAAAGAAGAGACAATACAGCTCGGTAAAATAAACATAAGGACAGGAGAAAGAAGAGGAATAGATCTTACCATAAATAGTATTTTTTTACTTACAAGCAAAAAAATAAACAAAAAACCCAAAACTTTAAAGTATTTATTCTACTCAGCCAAACTGTCCTTGCCCCCACTGCTGAACAGTGTTGTATTTCCCTTTTTGATTTACTTTTTAACCTCTTAGTGAAATGTAATACAACAGATCCTAATCTAGATAGCTCCTGATACCCCAGTTCATATGATCTCTCCATGGTTGCATTAATCTTTTAACCCCTTGAGGCACACTAAACATCAATTACACTGCCCTGTTGCCCAGAGGTGAGATATGTGAGCTGGAACTGAAGACAGGCTACAACAGTGGCATCTTATGCAGAGATCACCAACAATCAATCTTCTTCAGGGTCTGGGGGCAGAATCACTTCAGAAGGCCATCAGTGGATAATGTGGTATTTGAGTGGATTTGCAGCTGACACTAACTTGTCTCTCAAGTGAGAGCTCACAAATCATGCCCGACCCTGCTGACCCTTTGCAATATGCTGCAGGAGAACCTAAGCTATTAAACATGGGGCAAAGGGATGCACAAGGCTCTGGGAAAAGGTGGCTTGTGACCCTACCCTTTCCTCTATTGCAGCTAATAGAGGGAGTGGAGGGGAGGTAAATAGTACCAGTATCATTAAGCACAAATATTGGCTTTTCTTCAGGAAATGTCCTTCTTCAATAATAAGATATCTCCATTGACTTTTCACCTTAAGAGTCCCCTTGAACTTGAGCTTCCCAAAAGGTACTAAATAATAATAAGTAGGCTTTGTGTCCAAATAATATTTCTGCTCTATCCTAAAGAGTAACTAGATAAGCTTTGTAACTCTCAAGCTAACCGCACAGACTGGGGGTTTTGGAAAGCTTTGATAAGCAACACATGAGCTTAACTTCATCCTTAGAAAAGATATTTTTATCCTCTTTCCTAGGGATGGAGAACCTCAAAAGATTCTGAAGAGTTCTGATAAGGTCCAGAGGGTTTAATTTCTTCTATAAACCCTGACAAAAGTATTTTGTTTCATTTTGATTTTCAGGATAAAAAAACAGTTTTAAAATTCATTTTAAGCTCATAACTTAACTGGGATGAGAATTCAGAAAGTCTCTTAGTAACACAAAGTACAATTTTCACTTCAAATAAAGGAACGTGAACTTCCCCACTCTATTAGCCTGTTTCTGCCAGTACTCTGGTCTGTGAATGACACCACCTTTTACTTTAATGAGGCCCAATGCAGCACCCATCCCCAAATGTCATTAGTGAAAAAACATCCCCTCTTCGACCCATATCAACAGGCATCAATGTCAAGCCGACACACATGCAGACATTCTTAATTCTGTTGAAATATATACTCATTTCCCTCAGTTCTCACTTAATGTCACATGCCTAGATCACAGGCTTATACCATTCTAATTCTGCATAGTGAAGCATGTAAAAGGTATTGGAAGCAAACAGATTCTTCCTCCTTTCCCTATCAATGTCTTAAGGCATTCTTTTACTGAAATGGTAACCTTCTCCTGTTTGCATACCACCAGACTCTGAGCCTAGGTAGTAAGTCACATGCTTAACCCTTTAATTAAAGGTATATTGACTTTGAAGATTGTCTCTGGGTTAGAGTGACATTAGCTGTGGGGTGCTCCTGATCCTATCTCAAGTGTGGGAAGAATAGAAGTTAAAGAGGGAAACTTTAAAATAAAGATGAGAAAGAGGGTGGCCAGAGATTTGTGCTCAAATCATGTTAAAGTGAAACTGATTTTACTGTGCAAATGATTGATGCATGAATGTTGAAAACTATCAGAATTATAGGATAATAGAACCATTGGTCTGGAGTAGAAAAGAATTCCAGAGTATCTATTCAGTTCAAACCCTGCATTTTATCAAGAGGCAGCAGATGCTGAAGGAGTTGAAATGATTTACCAAGGTTATAGAAATAGTAAAAATCTCAGGCAGGTTTCAGAAAATCTTATATTAGGGAACTTATAGGGTCTATTTGTGAATAGAAGTTTTTGAAAAGAACCATACCATTTGGTGGAATAGAAACTGTGGCAGTTTTGAGAAGCTGGCTATAACCAACTAAAATCTCACCTTCTACTGAAGTTTTTTTCAGTCCTATTAGGAGCAACGAGGTAGACAGGGTACTAAGTTTGGAGTCAGGAAGATGTGAGTTCAAGTCTAGCTTAAGTCCTTACTAGCTATGTGACCCTGGCAAGTTATTTAACCCTGTTTATTTCAGCTTCCTCATCTGTAAAATGATCCCAAGAAGGAAATGGCAAATCACTAGAGAATTTCTATTAAGAAAATCCCAAACGGGGTAAAAAGCAACAACCCTTTGTGGCAACTGGATAGAGCACAAGAATGACTGAGTTAAAACTGCTTCAGACTTTTCTTAATCGTGTGACTCTACGCTAGTCACTTAAAATTCGATTACCTGACAAAAGGAGAGAAGGAAATGGCAAATCACTCCATTATCTTTGCCAAGAAAACCCCAGGGACAGAAGGGGTCACAGAGAGTTGCTCATGACTAAATGACTGAACAACAACAAATCTGTTTATTTCCAATTTATCCCCAAAACAGCTTGCTTGAACACAGTTGTTTTCATGTTGTCTCCTTCATTATGAGCTCCTTAAGGATTGGTTTTATATCTTTTTTTCTTTTTTTTTAAAGGTTTTTTGCAAGGCAATAGGGTTAAGTGCCTTTCCCAAGTCCAGATAGGTAATTATTAAGTGTCTGAGGCCGTATTTGAACTTAGGTACTCCTGACTCCAGGGCTGGTGCTCTTTCCACTGGAAAAACTAGCCATCCCTTTTTTATCTTATTTTTTAATGTGTCTCCATCATTTAGTAAAATATGTGGCACATAATATTTTCCTAATAAACATTTTTTGACTAACAGAAGGAACTACACCAGCTAAATTTTAACATATTGCTAATTGGAGCAGATGGCATGACTCACAAAGTCAGCTGACTAATAATGGATAAGGAGGTGGCAACCTTTATTGTTAAAGTTTGTACCTACATCAGTATGACAATTTCTGTTTCAGTTATTGAAATCTGCACATCTAGCACTAATCGTATGATAATAGTGTAATATAAATTTTTCTTATTAATGAAATTATTTATTGTTTTGATTCTTTGTTCTTTGACCCACTTATTCTTTAGGTTTAAATTGTTTAGTTTTTAATTTAATTTATTATTTAGTTTTTTTTACATTTTCTGATTTTATTTTTTAATTTTTTATTCTTATTTTGTACAAATGTATTTTTTTACATTAATAAAATATTCTTGTTTAAGAGTAAATGAAATACCCCCTCCCCCATAAATATAGACTTGCTTGAGTGATAAAGTAAAGGGGAGAAAAAAAATTTAAATGAAAAAAAATAGTAATAATTGTAGGTATGGCCAGGTGGCACAATGGACGAAGCATCAGCCCTGGAGCCACGAGCACCCGAGCTTACATCCAGCCCTGTAGACCCAACAATCACCTAGCTGTGTGACATGCAAGCCACCCGATCCCCACTGCCCTGCAAAAACCAAAAGGAAGAAAAAAAAAGACCCAAAATAAAATAAAATAGTAATAATAGTAGGGGTGGCTGGGTGGTGGACAGAGCATTGGACCTTGAGCCAGGACCACCCAGCACCAAATCCGACCTCAGACAACCAACGATCACCCTGCTATGTGTCTCCAGGCAGGCCACCCAGCCCCATTTGCCCTGTACCCTCCCCCAAATAATAATAATAAAAAAATGTGCTTCAGTCTTTGTTCCAACACCAACAACTCTGTCATGGGTGGATCACATTCTTTTTGGTAAGTCCATCACAAAAGTTACTTCCATATTTTTCCAAAGTTGCCATTGCTGATTGCAACTCCCTCCTTTCTTATTTCTCCACTACCATGTACTATATTTTCTCTCTCCTTTCACTCTGACTCTGCTGTAGGGTCACTGAGTGGTGCAGCAGACAGATCCCTGGTCCTGGGGCCAAGAGGCCCTGATCCCCCATACCACCCCTTAGGCCCAGCATCTACCTGGCCCTATGGTCCTGGACAGGCCTTCCAATCCCAGTCCCTTGCAAAAAAGTATAAAAGAAAATGTGTTATATCTGACCACTCTCCCCCCATGGTCCATCCTCTCCTCCTTTATTCACATCCCCCACTTCCCCCTGCTCCCCCCTCCTTCTTACTCCAGTTGTCTATACCCCATTGAGTATATATGCTGTTTCCTCTCCTAGCCACCTCTGATGAGAGTGAAGATTCCCTCATTTCCCCTTCCCTCCCCCCTTCCATATCATTGCAATAGCTCACTGTAATAAAGAAAAATCTTATTATATGAAATATCTTGGCCTATTCCCCCCTCTCCTTTTTCTTTCTCCCATTACATTTCCCTTTTTTCTATTGACTCCATTTTTTACACCATATTTTATCTTCGAATTCAACTTTCTCCTGTGCTTCAACTATAAAAGCTCCCTCTACCTGCTCTATTAACTGATAAGGTTCATATGAGTATTATCAGTGTCATTTTTCTATGCAGGAATACATGCAGTTCATCATCATCATTAAGTCCCTCATATTTTCCCCTTCTCCTCCACTTCTATGCTTCACCTGAGTGAAGATCAAACCTTCTGTTCAGCTCTGGCCATTCCAACAGGAACCTTTGAAATTCCCCTCATTCATTGAAAGTCCATCTTTTTCCCTGGAAGAGGCCATTCAGTCTTGCTGGGTAGTTCATTCTTGGCTGCATTCTAAGCTCTTTTGCCTTCTGGTATATTATATTCCAAGCCCTACAAGCTTCCAATGTAGTTGCTGCTGAGTCCTGTGTGATCCTGACTGCAGCTCCACGATATTTGAACTGTGTCCTTCTGGCTGCTTGTAATATTTTCTCTTTGACTTGGGAGTTCTGGAACTTGGCTATAATATTCCTAGGGGTTGGTTTTTTGGGATCTCTTTCTCGGGGGGATCAGTGGATTCTCTCCATTTCTATTTTGCCCTCTGCTTCTAGAATATCAGGGCAATTTTCCTGTAGTAAATCTTTGAAAATGATGTCAAGGCTCTTTTCCTGATCATGATTTTCAGGTATTCCAATAATTTTTAAATTATCTTTCCTAAGTCTGTTTTTCATATCAGTTGTTTTTTCAATGAAATATTTCATATTTTCTTCTAATTTTTCATTTTTTTGGTTTTGAAGTATTGATTCCTGATTTCTGGTAAATTCATCAATCTCCCTGAATTCTATTCTTTGCTTGAAGGATTTGTTCTCCTCAGAGAGTTTTCTTATCTCTTTTTCCATCTGGCCAATTTTGCTTTTTAAAGCATTCTTCTCCTCAGTAACTTTTTGAACTGTTTTATCCATTTGACCTAAGCTGGTTTTTAGCATGCTGTTTTCTTCAGCATTTTTTTGGATTTCCTTGACTAAGCTGCTGACTTCATTTTCATGTTTTTTCTGCATCTCTCTCATTTCTTTTCCCAGTTTTTCTTCTAACACCCTCATTTGTTTTTTAAAATCTTTTTTGAGCTCTGTCATAGCCTGAGCCAATTTCTGTTTTTTTGGAGTCTTTATATGTAGGAGCTTGTGCTTCCTCATCTTCAGATTGAGTATTTTGATCTTTCTTGGGCTCATTTGCAAAACATTTCTCAATGGTGCTCCTCTTATTTCTCTGTTCCAGGGGCAGAGGACAGAGCTCTGCAGTCTCTCTCTCTTCACTCCCCTCCCTCAGCTCAATGGGCTCATGCCCTGGGGCTCCTGCTTACAGGCTCTGCTCCCGATCTGGGCTTCAGAAGAAAGACCATGCTGCTGGCTGTGTGCCCTTAGGGCTAGGCTCTATGTGCTCACTCTGGCAGAGGTCTCCCACTGTTCCCCCACTTTGTGCCGGTGCTCCCCGGGGTGCAGCTCAGGAGACCCCAGCTGCTGTGAGCCTCAGCTCCCAGCGCCCTGGGGCTGCCTCCGGGAGGCTGAAGTTCTTTCTCTCTGTCTCGCCACCCCTCTGGAGGCCTCCCGTCCAGCCCCGGGGACCAGAGCCTTTCTGCTCTTTTCCAGGTTACCTTGAGTAGAACTGCCTCGCTGGGTCCCTTGTGGGTTCTGTCTCTCAAAAGTTTAGTTAGAGTCCTTAGTTTCCAAGTTTTATCAGAGAGCGCTTAAGACTCGATCCTTTATTGTTGACATCTTGGCTCTGCCCCTTATTATTTAGTTTTAATTTAATTTTTAATCGGTTTTATCTGCTTAATCTTTCAGTTTTTTAAATTATTTTATTTATTTTGAGTTTAACAATTTTTCCCCCTATTCTTACTTCCCTCCCCATCCCCCACAGAAGGCAATTTGCCAGTCTTTATATTATTTCCATGGTATACATTGATCCAAATTGAATGTGATGAGAGATAAATCATATCCTTAAGAAAGAAACATAAAGTATTAGAGATAGCAAGATCAGACAATAAGATATCAGTTTTTTTCCTAAATTAAAGGTAATAGACCTTGGTCTTTGTTCAACTCCTCAGTTCTTTCTGTGAATACAGATGGTATTCTCCATTGCAGACAGCCTCAAATTGTCCCTGATTGTTGCACTGATGGAATGAGCAAGTCCATCAAGGTTGATCATCACCTCCATGTTGCTGTTAGTGTGTACAATTTTTCCTGGTTCTACTCATCTCACTCAGCATCAGTTCATGAAAATCCCTCCAGGCTTCCCTGAATTCCCATCCCTCCTGGTTTCTAATAGAACAATAGTGTTCCATGACACACATATACCACAATTTGTTAAGGCATTCCCCAATTGAAGGACATTTACTTGAATTCCAATTCTTTGCCACCATAAACAGGGCTGCTATGAATATTTTTGTACAAGTAATGTTTTTACCCTTTTTCATCATCGCTTCAGTGTATAGACCCAGTAGTATATTGCTAAATCAAAGGGTATGAACATTTTTGTTGCCCTTTGTGCATAGTTCCAATTTTCTCTCCAGAAAGGCTGGATAAGTTCACAACTCTGCCAACAATGTAATAGTATCCTAGATTTCCCACAACCCCTCCAACAATGATTATTCTGCTTTCTGGTCATATTGGCCAGTCTGAGAGATGTAATGTGGTACTTTAGAGAAGCTTTAATTTGCATTTCTCTAAAAAAGTAATGATTTAGAGCAATTTCTCATATGACTATGAATATCTTTGATCTCCTCATCTGTAAATTGCCTTTGCATATCCTTTGACCATTTGTTAATTGGGGAATGGCTTTTTAAAAAAATTTGACTCAGTTCTCCGTATATTTTAGAAACGAGTCCTTTGTCAGAAATACAAGTTGTAAAGATTGTTCCCCAGTTTACTACATTTCTTTTGATCTTGGTTACAGTAGTTTTTCTGTGCAAAGGCTTTTTAATTTAATGTAATTGAAAGCATCTAGTTTGGGCAGCTAGGTGGCACAGTGGATAGAGCGCCAGCCCTAGATTCAGGAGTACCTGAGTTCAAATCTGGCCTCAGACACTTAATAATTACCTAGCTGTGGCCTTGGGCAAGCCACTTAACCCCATTGCCTTGCAAAAAAAAATTTACAAAAAGATAATCTAGTTTGTTTTTAGTGATGTTCTCCATCTCTTCCTTACTCATAAACTGCTTCCCTTTCCATAGGGCTGACAGTTAAACTACTCCTTGATCTTCTACTTTGCTTATAATATTGTTTGTTGTATGTCTAAATCCTGTATCCATTTGGATATTATCTTGGTATAGGGTGTGAGGTGTTGGTCTAATCTCAGTTTCTTCCATACTAACTTCCAATTTTCCAGTAATATAAATTTAAAAAGAAAGATAATCTGATTATATACTAGCATTATTGAGGTAGAGACAAATTTTGATGCAGGGTTTTGGAGAATATTAAAATATGAATTGTCAAAAAAGAGAGGGGGAGTCTGTTATTCTCAATATGAAGGTAATTAGAAGAATAGATCATATTTCTATAGTGCTTTAAGTTATACAAAGAATTTGCTTCATGAAAACCCTGTAAAGTAGGCAGGGCAAATGTTATATTTTTCTTTTGACTTTTTTCAAGGCAATGGGGTAAATGACTTGCCTAAGTGGTTGAGGCTGGATTTGAACTCAAGTCCTCCTGACTCCGGGGCTGGCACTCTATCCACTATACCACCTAGCTTCCCCTTATATCAGTTTTTTGGATGAGATGGCCAAGCATCAGAAAAGTTAAGTGTCATCCAGAATTATTACTCATTCTATTCTCAAAGCTTCACAGCTTGCTAATAGCTTCCAAAGTATTCCCATAATAGAAATAACCTTGGAGAACCCAAGGTGATCACTAAAGCAGAGTCATTTTTTGCAATAACTTTTGTATTAACCTTATAAAAGATAGAACTAAGATGTGAACACAGGTTTTCAGGCTATTAGCTCAGTGTGCAGTGTTTGCTATGTTGAGATAATACAGCATGATGAATAGAGTAGATAGAGTACTAGACTTGGAACTGGGATATAAAAGTTTTAGATCTTCTGTCTGACACAAAGTAATGGTGTGACAGCTGGCAAGTTGATTTAATTTTTCAAACACTAATAACTTCATCTATAAAACAGAGAAAGTATCAACTCATGTCTGGAAGATTTGAGTTCAAATCTGACTTCAGACTCTATTAGATGACTGAACCTGGGTAGTTTCTTCAAGTATAAAATGAGAATAATAGCACCTACTCCCTATGATCACAATGCCTGGCACATATTAAGCATGATAAATGTGTATTTTCTTTCCTTACTATAGAGTTATGAGGATCAAATGAGGGAGTATATAGTACCTTAATACACATTTATGTGTAACTGTATATATATATATATATATATATATATATACATATATGTGTGTGTGTATATATATATATATATATATATATATATATATATATATATATATACATTTTACTCTTGTGACAAGCAAAAATCAGAGTTGGAAACTATTTTAAGGTGGAGAAACTAGGAATTCAGCAGAAGCATATTGCTGGAAATGGGGAAATTGAGAATGGTTGTAAAGTAATACTTACAGTACCTATTTTAAAAATTTCTAATCAATGTTATTTTTGATACAAAATTATTCCTTATTATACTTTTATTCCTAGCTTTCCTTCCCTGATAAGAAATATATTAATAAACATTTTTACCAATGAACACATAGAAATTTGAAACTAAAAGATCATTTTAAATTGATTTGAGAATTCCATAATAATTTCACCATTCAGAGAAGTAAAATATGATATTTCTTTTGTCTCATTGTACTTGCAAATGATGATTGGGTTGGTGACAGTTGTGATAAATCCTGTGACATTCCAGCCAATTCTTTTTAAGAAACAATAGTCTCCATCTCATTAATACAATGACCATGAACAATTTTCTACACAGGCCTCAGTACCTAGTAAAAGTACTTATAGCACTCATTCTTATGCATAATGCATGATCAAATGTATAACCAAAATTCCAACTACCAATTTATGATCAACCCAAATTAATGGTTTATATAAGACAATATATTTTTCAGAAAATAACTTATATCCTCAATGAACTTTTAATTGCCAAATTAGTATCACTCTGGGCAATTATGGTTTTCTATTAACCAAAGCAAGACAAAGAGTAATTCTGAAACAGACATTAAGATCTTTAACTCCCTCATCTCAATTAACACTAGCAGCCTGTTGGCCACAGGGCAATTCTTAGAGTGGCTTACCTGCCTTAGCTTTGCTTTTAGTACTCAGTGCCAGAAATACCTGCAAAATTATCTACTAATTATCTAGAAACTCTGTTGGTTCTTGTCTAAAGGGATAGCTTATCTAATTACAAGTGCCTTTTCTATTTTTCTCTAAGGAGCAGATTTAGTTGAGAATTTCTCCAAAAGGGTTTGCTCTTAATGTCCATAATTATGTGCTTTGCTTACTTTAGGGAGGTGTTAACTCAGTTGCCAACAACAAAGTGTCTCAAAAGAGAAATTCCCATTAGAAAAGCAATAATTATTTTTGACATTTTCCAATGTTTTCTCCTATTTGACAATTAGCTTACAGTATCTTATCACAACCTTAACATGCCTAGGAACAATGATAAATTATTAATGACCTATTCCTTATGCTTAGGGAGATATTCCCCAGTCAACATTTCATAAGGAGTATTCCTTAAATGACACTGGATGAAAATCTTACTTCCTTACAGTCATAAATGTGTTTAACATGTTGCTGACATCAATATACAAAAAATTTTATTTGAAATTCATTGTTTATTTGTGAACTAAATGTATACTCTTCTTTCCTGAGAAGAAAGAGTAAGGAGGGAATATAGGGATAATAAAGGTGAATATGAATATATATGTATGAAGACATTATTTAGATCACTTCTGTTAAAAAGTACACTAGTCAAAGATTACATATAACTACCACTACATCAGTAAGGGATGATGAGACATTGCTATTGACACCCATGGTATGACCACTTTTGAGGTCCAGTCACATAGCTCTCCCCACTTTAATATCTGGTCTTTCTAAGATAGTCTTATTGGTCCAGATAAATATATAATAAAAAACCTATTAGGATTTACAGGTTTGGGTAGATGAAACATTATTTCTATGGTACCTGATTCCACCTGAAGCTCCAGGGGAATTGGTTCCACTAAAAGCCCCATTGGAATCAATCAATAAAATATATTTATATTCTAAATATATGCCTTCAAAATGATTTTAAATTATAATTATATTATTTCAAAAAGGACATCTGGGTGGCACAGAGAACAGTGTTTAGCCTGGATCTAGACAGGCTCCTCTTACTGAGTTCAAATCTTACCACAAACTCTTTGTAGCAGTATGATACTGAGCAAGTCACAATCTTTTTTTTCCTGGATTTCATCATCTGTAAAATGAGTTGGAAAAGGAAATGGCAAACTACCCGAGTGTTTCTGCCAAGAAAATTCCCAAATAGTATCACTGAATTTCAGATATAATTGGAAAAAAAAGCTGTCTTTCCCTTATACTAGATTACTGACCCAAAACTTTCTAAATCTACTTTATCTTTTCTTTTTAATTAATTTTTATTTTTTATTCATATGTATGTATATATTTTTAAGTTACAAAATTTCCTTCTACCCTCCCTTCCCATCTCCTTCTCCTCAGTGACCAAACAGTAAGGTTAGCATTGTACATACATATTTTTGATAAACATGCTTACAGAATAGCCATTTTCAATATGAGGAATTAAGATTAAAGGAAAGAGATAATAGATAATTTTATAAAATGTTCATCAGATTCAGAAAGTTGGTTTTATTTTTGACTTTTTTTATCTTTTAACAAGAGGATTGATATAACCCAAATCCTATTTCTTATTGAATACCCGGAAAAGGTGACTTAGGAAATTCTGTCAAGTTATGTGTAATTGGGGGCTTATTTGAATGTGAGTTTAAAGCTGAGGATGTATGCAATACTTTACAAGATATTTACTAACAAGATAGCACAGAATAATAGAATAATCAAGTATATATAGATAAAAACAAAATTCACCTTTTTCAGTCTTGAAATATTAAAGTTATTACCACAATGGAGGTTCTGTTTTTTTAAAATATTATTTATGTAGGATTATTTTAAATTAATTGATTGTCATATAAATCATAAACTTTAGGTACTCATAAATTAGCAGATAAATTACACTTTTAGTTCTTCCTCACTTGAGACAAGGTACTGTTTTCCTAACAGATCACTAGCTGAATTAAAAAAAAATTGGATATTCTCAAGGGATTAACATAAATTTATTTAGTACTTTATGGAATGAAATTATATTCATCCCAACACCACCATCTTATAATATAGGACTTTTCTTTATTTATTAAGTGTCACTATTTTTATATATTTCTTTTTAGTTAGCCATGGCCTGGTAAATATACAATTGAATTAAAAATGTATATAGTGTTATGTCAATTATGTCTACTAACCCGACTACAGTGAAAGGGAAGTTAGAAGTGCTTGTTTCATTTATATAACAATTCACAACTTTTCTCAGAATGGAAATATATATATGACTGACTGAAAATAATTTTTCATCAGCTTTTATTCTAGTACTCCCATTGTTACCAGCACACACACACACACACACACACACACACACACACACACAGAGAGAGAGAGAGAGAGAGAGAGAGAGAGAGAGAGAGAGCCTCTCTCTCTCACACAGACACAGTAAAAGGATCAAGTAAAACATAAAAGAAAAAAATGGATTATCAGTATTGAAAATTATTCCAGTGGAAAGCAAGAATTATCAGTTTTTTCTACCCTTCAAAAGGCATCTAGCACTGTCCTGGCAACACAATAAGATTTTTGAGAACCTTTTTGATGTTATAGAGAGGCTATTCTCACTAACCTTGTATTTAGTACAATGAATTCTAGAGAACTTAATGTGAAGATTTAAAAAAAAATAACAAAAATAATTTTATTAATTATTTTAGAAAAAAATGATAAAATAAGGAAAATGAAAAATAAATTTGTTTATTCAGTAATTGGAGATAAAGGTGAATATAAGAACTTTGTCTTTAAGTGAAAGGAGAGTTATGAATTTAATAACAGCTCAAGTAAAAAGGACAGGTTTCATGTTGGAAGCATTATCTATGACTCAGAGGTTTCAGAGATTGTTTTAATCCCTACTAAGATTAGGAAATACTTTGGAGGAGCAGCAGTGAGAATGTGAATTCACAACTGGATCTGGTGGGAAGAGAGCCTGACCTTATCCCATTATCTGCTTCCTGAGCTGAGACTTACTCCACAATGTAATTTAGGTTATAGGAGTAGTTCAAACAGAAGGTTAATAAATCATTAGACCAGTGCCTAATGAAGGTGTGATCTAATGTGAAGAACTCAAGGGTTTCTGTCACTTGTATCATTTTATAAATTTGGAAAGCTCATAAAAATTTGCTCTTGCAAAATTATCTGAATAAATTAGAGAACCCAGATAGATACTGCAATTCGTTTCTTTTAAGAATGCCAAAATGGAAAGTCATATGTATCTGATCCCACAAAGTTAAACTCCTTCTATATGTGTTTCTCCATAGAAAGACAACATAGTTGCAGTGATGTTTTTTCCTTAAATTACAATTTTGGTAGATTGATCCTATGATGAGACCAGACCCCAACTCTACTTCCTATGGCTAAATTACTTTTAGGCACAATTAGACTTTTCCTTTTAGGTAGAGAATAGCATCAGGCTTCAGTCACAGTTCATCAGAATTCCGAGTCCTATGACCTTGCATGGCAATGAAGTAGGTAGGAAAATTAGAGAAACCGCAGGGTTTTCACCAGACACTACTTAGTGTTTTTGAGCCTTCAATGGAAACAAATGCCTACCTTCTAATTATATCTCACACCTGGCTTTATCATCTGAAAAAATATTAATAGTAATTATTAGATAACCTTACATTTTCCTCTATATTTTATTCCAATAATCATAGACAAACTACTAATGTTTTATTGTTATGACTTGTCCCTTAAATTGCCTAGACCAGCCGAAAAGTGGCTGTAAATCCTTATACATCTTTTATCATACATATTTTGACTCCTTGGAAAGAGTCAACCTTGCCACCAAATCAGAAAAAAAAACATATTTTAAGGAAAGAAACCATTTCATCCAATTTCTTTTGAACTAATGGTAAGAAGAAATAACTTTAAAACTATAGAGAATGACTTGGACATTATGTAAACCTGAGGAACAATAACTGAGAAACTTTCAATGCTATAAAATTTTCTTGATTTTTCTTGCTGAAAATTCAAGCATGAAATAGAAAATACAAATTATAATAGTAGATTCATGATCCATTCTTAGATGTATTTTATTATTTATTATAATAAATACTATTATTATAATATGACTTCACAAAAGCATACAATTATATATTGTTAATTATATAATTATGTTATAATAGAATATTTAATCATTATACTTTCTATGTCAGGTAATCACTATCTGTATATATAAAGTAGAACATGTTTTAGACTGAGTTACTTGTAGACAAAGATGGTCTTTGGTTTCTTTTTGATTGGGTGTTTAATAAATTCTTATTAACAGGTTGTTTTGATCATGAATTTCACTTTATTCCTTATATAAATGATTTGGCTTATGAAAGATGCACTTTTGGGTTTTGCTGGTATAGTTCCATTCAAAACCATAAACCATAAATATCATTTAATTAACTTTTTCAAAGTTTAATGGTGATTCAATTATTTTCAGTCAAAATATGAATGAGAAACTATTGCTATTAAATCTGGATGAAATTTAAAATAAACAAGATCATATGTAAATATTTCCTTAGAGCTATAGCATACCTAAATCAATGTCAATTTTATCAGAACCCTATATCTCCTTAAGGTGATATCATAAGTTGAAAATTTCAGAGAAATGTGCTAAACACTTGTCTCAGAAATTTATTTAGGCTATTCTATTTCCTGGGTTGTGATTAAGTAGTGCTATGCACTAGGAAGTATACTTGTAAACCTTTGCTACTGCTGGAAGGATTAGAAACTATTTTGGAAGGAAAGAAAACTTCTCATTATTGCTTGTGTGATTGTAGGATTTCATATAGATAGCAATTCTTTTGGCCAATCCACCCTGCCTGGGACTGTGACCCATTTTCAGATTTCTTCAAGTGTCTTTTCGTATAACTATCATAAGCTGCAGGAGAGATTTGGTGAAATAATGAAAGTGGCATTAGAAACATTAAATGCTAGAAGTCTTGACAGCTTCATGCAAATGAGAACCTTACTAAGCAAAAAACAAACAAACAAAATCCACTGTAAATACCAACTTTCCTTTAAAACATATCAGGATTATATTAACAATTAGGCCAAGATGGAAATTAGGAATTAAATTTGTGTGACATTCAACCACCTTCTTCTAGGTAACAATCTAGCTAATTTTTCCATCTGTAATTTCATGATGTATTATAATTAGCTTTATGTGATATTTGTGAATCTTTTTTTTCCCTGAGAAGCATTGTTATTTTTATCTCTCAGCTTTTTTTTTAATGCTAAAGTGATTGACAGACTGCAGGGGAACAGGTCAAACAGTTCCAGGCCTCCACCCTCTCTTCCTTTCTGTCAGAAATATAACAAAGGTGCTTTCAGACCTAAATGAAGCAAGTCCTAGCATTCCTTCCCTGTTGTCACAACAGATTTAGTAGACCCTTCTGATGTGGTTTCTAGTTTTCTCATCTCGCTTGCCTTGTCAGAGGGTTGCCATCATTTAGAAAGGTACACAGTATTTTGAAAGGATTAGGGGATAAAACACAACTCAATCCTTTATAAAAGGTAGACAGAGAAAGGGGAGGGGGTTAAGGAGAAGGTGGGGAGTGTCAGATGTTATAGAGCAATTGGACAAGAATGACGTACACAAAACCCCCCCCGAAA
This sequence comes from Macrotis lagotis, assembly GCF_037893015.1. Classification (NCBI taxonomy): domain Eukaryota; kingdom Metazoa; phylum Chordata; class Mammalia; order Peramelemorphia; family Peramelidae; genus Macrotis; species Macrotis lagotis. The sequence goes on from NC_133666.1 coordinate 337,098,468, forward strand.
ATTGATAGAACTCCTGTTCCCATGAAGCAGTAGTAGGAAAGGATGACATTTGACAAATATTTGCTGCCAAGGAGGAGGCCACTGGAGTGAAAGACCTATAAGCAGGTTCTGACAATGTTTAAAACCAGAGGAACAGGACAAAGTGAGACCTTTGGTGGTCAGTCACCTCATGTATTATCTAGGTTTAGGGGCATGGAGAAGAGAAAGAAATGTGAAATGGATAGGTATTTTTCTCTATATTTATAATGAAATGAATTAAAGAACAAACATCTATGACCACATTATAACACTGCTGGGTATATTTTAAAATAGTATAGTTCTGTATAATTCCTGACAACAGCATACCTGCCCTTCTTCAGATTAATAGAAATTTAGAGAAAGGGAGATTCTTAAAATCAGTCAATAATCATTTGTTAAATGTCTACTATATACAGGTAGAGATCACCTAGTCCATGCCCCCTTATTTTACAGATAAGAAAACTGAGACTTAGTGAGTCAAAGTAATTTGTTCAAAGTCACAGAGCTAATTAGTGACAGGACCACAACCATAGCCTGGGATTAAAGTTAGCATTTAAGGATTTGAGTCTCTCCATAAAGGTACAAAGATGTGTTAGGGTTCTTTAAAATGTTTTTCTTAAGATAGAAAAATCTAGGTATAAACATATTTCATATGTTATATTTTAAAATAATTTTTAAAATTATTGGTATTACTTGATTTTTCTTGAAGTTAATTAGTTACAGTTCTGCATAGTACTTTTCCTTAAATGCAGTTTGTATTGTAAATAAAATTTTATTATTTAGCAGTCACTAAAGGAAAAAAGTCAGAAATTAGAAAAAAATCACTGCAATTATCAGCAGTCTACACAAATGATTGTATGTAGTATCAAAATCATACCTACATGATCTCAAAATCCAATTAATTACTGGCAGAGAACTATTTAAGCCATCCTAATAACTTCAATTTGAACTTTATCTTCGGTACTTACAGCTCACTTTGCTATCTGACTAGTCCATTAGTGTATTGGAGAGTGAGAATTGATTTGGAGGCAGGGTAACCTGGTTTAAACTTTTCTCTCTGATACATATTGACTGTGTGACCCTGGAAAAGTCATACAAACTCTTAGTGCTCCAGATAATACCCTTAGACTTTAAGTTACAGTGTAGGCACTATCTATGTTGGAAGTCTCAGAACAGCTCCAACATTAAGAGTGGAGTGGGGTAATAGAGTGATTGTTCTTTTGCTTGTTAAAGATTCATAATCACCTGTACCTATGCATGAGTGTTAAGCCTAACTTTAATTGTAGAATCTGCTCAGAGAAATAAAAAATTATAACTCTTTTGAGATTGTTTTAGATTTCCTCATCTCATTGATCGATTTTTTCCTTTTGGATACTCTTCTTGGTCAACAATCTATTAAAACCCCAATCCTGGATAACCCCAGTAAATAAAGAATATATCTCAGCTTTCACTGTGTTTCCTCTTGCTCCTTTCCTTTTAGACCTCTTAATCCCAATCACCTGTTCTCATACTGCAATATCAAATGTGATAAAGTTAATTCTGACAGCTAGGTGCAGATAAAAATCTTTTTTTTTTAGTTGAAGACAATGGGATTAGAAAAGAGGTGATTTTCCAAACATCTTTAGTATATTTATTTTTTCTTTTACAGTACAAAATAGGCTGGAAAATGTAGACTCATTAAGGAAGAGAGTGATCTGCCAATTTAGATGGTATTCTGAATCTTTATCTGGAGCTATCTGGGAATTGTTGAAGTTTGCATATGGAATCTTTCCCCTATAATCTTCCAGGCTAGATACAAGCCTTAAAACAATATAAACTATGATCATTTATAACAGAAATGGTTTTAAACTACCTCAAAGTAAAAAAAAATAGAAGAATTTAAATCTCTGTATAAATGTGAGATTTATTATAATGAGGAAAATAGTTGAACTAATCGAGTTATCCTAGAGTCAATATTTTTTTTTACATTTCTCCTGAAGCTATGAGGCCTGAACCTAGTATAAGAAACACAGATACTTAAAGTATCTGTAACTCAAAGTCTTAAAGCACTAAGCGTTTATGTGATTTTTTCCAGGGTCACACAGTTTGTATCAGAGAGAAGTATTTAACTCAGGTTATCCTACCTCAGAGATCAGTTCCCTCTCTCCACTACACTAAACTTCCTTTCTTAGCATTTTTACAGTCTATACATAGCTATATGAAGAGAAATAGATATAGACACAAACTAAGAGACAAAGATGGAAAATGAGAATAAACTAATGATTTGATTAATATAGGGAATAGATAGATACAGCTTCATACCTCCTCTGTGATATATGAACTTCGAAAATTATCTGGAAAACTGAGTGTTAAATGATTTGCCCTGGGTCAGAATCAATGTATTTGATCTAAGAAGGAGATGATGTCCAGTGTTCTGATCTTGGAATGAGGAGGATCTGATTTCAATTTACTGTCTCTGTGTGGCATGAGTAACTAAATCAATCTCTTTCTTTCTCTGGTATGGTATGTTTGTTTGTGTGTGTGTGTGTGTGTGTAAATAGTTCATTAACTTATTAACTTTAAGGATTCTCTACCATTCTCTTCACCCAAGTTCATTACATTAAAAAGTAATGGACCTTGGGAAAATTGACATTCCTGAGATTTACTTTCTTATTATAAATTTAGATCAGATGGCACCTCAGCAGTTATCCAGTCTAGCCCCCTCCCCTTTTTGCAATGAGTTTAAGAAACTTGGCCAATGTCATTGCAGAATACATTGCCTCTTGGTGTGTGATAGATAAGTGGGTGGGTTGGATTGGCTCGTTCTTGGAGGAACCTATGCCATGTGTCCATCACAAATGTATTGATTCTTTCTTCCCTCTTGTCTTTTACACAGTCAAATGTAATTTTAAGGCTTTGTCACATTCTCTTGGACTATTGCAAGTTTCCTATTTCTCCCCCTTGCCTTCATCTCTTCTCTTTCTAATCTATAGTCAAAAAGAGCTGCTAAAAACCAAATTCTTATATACATGATCTAGTATAATTCTCTCCTCACTAAGAAGCCTATTGCACTTAAGATCAAATTCAAACTCTTCTGTTTCATTTAGAGTCCTCTTCAACCTTTTTTCTAGCTAGCCTTTCCACATTTACTTTTATACATTATCTCCATCATGCACTCTGTAATCCAAATAAATTATTCTTTTTCCTGTTCCTTACATTTGACATTCTATTCCTTGCCTTCCTGTCTCTGTACAGGATTTGCTCCATGCCTATAGTGGTCTCAGTCCTGAGCTTTGACTGCTTCTTAGATTTTCTAGATACCTTCATAGATTAGCTCCAGTTCCATCTTTGGCATAAGGCTTTTTCCTGATTTTGTCCTCTGCCAGGGTTCCTCCTTCAAATAAATTAAATAACCTTGCATTTAGTTTTTATCTATTTTAAAATTATTTACATATGTAAATCTTATTTCTAGCAAAAGAATATAATGTCTTTGATAGTTGAAAATTATTTATTATTATTTTATCATTTCTAATTAGCATTCAGCATAGTTGCTGAAATAGAGTATAGCAATCAATTAGTTAATAAGCATTTACTAAGCATCTCCTATGTGCAAGGAACATGCTAATCACTAGGAATATAAAAAATATTGCAAAAAACTGCCCTCAAGGATCTCACAATCTAGTTGGGGAGACAAGTAAATAAATTATAAACAGTATAAATGAAAAATAATTACAAGAGGGAAGGCACTAGAAATTAGAACTAAATTTGGGAAAGACTTCCTTTAGGTATTGGAATTTTAATTGGGACTTAAAGGAAGCCAGGGAATTCAATGAGTTGTGATGATAAGGGAGAACTTTGAAGGCCTTGGGGGATAGTCAGAAAAATTATCCAGAGATGAGAGATAATATCTTATTCATGGAATAGCTAGGAGACTGGTGTCACAGATTGAGAGTATGTGGAGGGAAATAAAGTACAAGAACACTAGAAATAAAAGAATGGCATAAGTTATTAATGATGTCGAATGGCAAATAGAGTCACTGGTATTTACTGAGGAAGCTGGGGTGTGTATAACATGATCAGACCTTTACTTTAGGAAAATCTGTTTTGGTGGCTGAATGAAGCATGGATTAGAGTAGACAGGGTTGAGGCTGACTGACCTACCATGAGGCCTGACACCCAGAGAGCTGACAGTGTCAGAGGGAAGATAGAAACATTTGAGAGATGTTGCAAGGATGAAATATACAGGTCCTGAAATCTACAGATTGAATTTGGGAGTAAGCTTGTGATAACTTGATTCATGTTCATGATTTGAATGACTCAGGTTCATGAAGCAAAATCCAGTGAATAAAGGAAGTCTTTCCAAGTGACCACAGAAATTTGGCTTCCTTAGCAACCAAGTGAATAAATAATATTAATAAAAATAAATTAAATTGCTCAAAAGAGACAGGAAAACTCAGTCTAAGATATTTACTGTACCTATGGCAAAAAATGAGGAAAAAATACTTTTGACAGTGATTTCAATGTTTTAAAACATATTGACATAGAATAATATTATACTGAAGTTTTTGAAGTTACTGAACTTGGAATCCCAAAACTGGTTTTCCATGTCTCTGTTATTACAATTCTGGTGACATGTTTTAAATTCAATTATAGTTTAGTTTATAATATTTTCATTCATATTCAATGTTTCTCTGGCCAATGAGGAAGAGAAACAGGATGAATCTGGTCAATGAAGCAGTTTAATAATCTAGTAAAAGAAAACCTTCTGCAGATTTACTTAGAGATAGAGAAAAAAAATTTCCCTCCTATAATCTTGGTAAAGAAAGATTTTTCTTTGCAGCTCCAGGGAGTCTAATAGTACCTGAGAAGAAGAGCAGTGCTGGATGATTTAAATCAAACATAAATAATTAAATGGGGTTGACAAACCTAACTTTCCAATGGCCATATTAATGATATAACACATCCTCTTGTACTTGTTCAGATTTTTCTATATTTATTTATCAATAATATGCAGGTGAAAAACTATAAGAACTCTTCCCTTGGACTTGGAAAAAGGCTTAACTATGACTCCAAATAAATTATATGATTACTTTTCAAGCCATCTGGAACAAGAATCACTCCTAGTATCACAAACGATAATGTTGGTAGGAATAAAAATGTTACCTAAGCAACTGGGTTTTTAAAAGATGGAGGATTTAGTGCCAAGATAGGTAGCCTGGGGACATGGCGAGGGAGACATTAAAAACAGCCAAGGGGTTAGACAGAAGGAATCTGAAATGGGGGCATTGTCCAAAAGGAGGACTGAAGGCTAGTGGGTTTGCAACGGTGCCTGGTGGCAGCAATTACTGGATGGCAGCCTAGAGCAAGCCAGAGGCATCCATCAAAGCAACAGAAACTCAGGTCTAGAAACAAGTTGTAATGTCTGTTTATCATAGAATTTAATTCCCCAATGTAAGGAACAAAGGGAAGTATCAAAATAGAGCAAATTTTTTTGACATCAGGAGGTGAAACAAGGGACTAACCTCTTCTCAATACCATCTCTGTTAAAATAAACTCTTGCCTTGGCATCTCATTTCAAATGTCAGTCAAACCCAAAACATTTACAGCAAGTAATGCTGGAGACTGAAGCAACATGAGAAAAGTGGTGAAAAACTAAAGGAGGAAATAATTCAATGAGGCTTTTGCAATAGAATGTCAAGCCTGTTTTTTTCAGAGCCAAAGATATTAGACTTATTGAGTAAAGTATAATTGCCTTGCAGGGCAAGACAATGTTAGCTTATTGGACTATGTTGTCAGCCTCTGTGGTTGCAGAACTGCTGCAATCTTCTCTATCAATTAACAGTTTGCAATTAAACTAAGGTGTGTGAGTAAAATCCATCCTCCCCACCCCCAACTTTCATTTAACCTCAATTCAACCATAGACAGAATCATGTTTCTTGGGGACCTTGGATCAAAAATTTATAAGCAATGTTTCTTGTGCAAGAAAAAAATTAAAAGTTTTCATTCCAAAGACTGACATGACGCATAGAATATTCATCATCATCATCATCATCATCATCATCATCATCATCATCATAATTATCCATATAGTAAAAAGAAAACAAGAACTATTCAAAATATTGACACCTTTTTCATACAGGCAAATTATTTCATTATATGCATTATTTAAATATTAGTGATATTTATCCTTTGGTAATCAAAAATCCCCCCTCCAAGGAAATAATTCCTAGAGAAAAATGAAAGATGGGGAAGTCAATATGAATCCTTATGATTAAAACCATGAGAGGATGAGTTCTTTGTTTCCTTTGGAAGGACAACATAGGAGACTTTTATAAGTAAGGATATGTTTCATGATCTACTTTTTGATCTAAAATGTTCAGTGTTATCAATGATCTTCATAATCTACATGTTTAAAATAGTCCTGTTCCCACCCCACCCCAACAAAAAAGGTAACACATTGTGAAGACATTCTTCCCAGAGTCTATGCCAAATGATACTTTGGAAAAATGTCGAACTTCTAAACAAAAGTTTAGAAAGGCCATCTGTAAGGTTTTGATGGAACCAGTGATTTCAAGTTTCCAGTTGAGAATAATTCCTCTAGGAAGGCAAATTATCAACAGCATAGCTCCACAAAAATGCCTAGGTCACTGATTTATTATGCAACTTGAATACGGTCATGCATCCCTCTAACAGAGGCAGGGCATAAGAGAGGTCTTCCTTTCAGAACCTAACACTAAGACTTTCTTTCTCTTACTTTTCACTTTATAGAAATACTAAGTGGTAGGGATAGGTTTTATTAACTCTTTAAATAGCTTTAAAAATGATATTAGAATTAAGAAGATCAAATAAAAGAGTAAGGTCACTGCTTAGTAAAGATGGGAAGGTGACAAGGGATAATTGAAATCATGTGGTGCTACCCATATCCAATTTTACTTTTGTTTGTTAAACCAAGGATAATGATCTACCTATATAAAAGAAGAGATGGGAGGGGGAAAAAAAGTTTGATAAAGATTTGAAAATGAAGATAAATAAAGTAATATTAAGACAATATCAAATTCCCTTAATAAGAGTTAATTAACTGATCCAGATGAATATCCAATGAATTGAAGGAACTTTTGTATAGGATTGTTTAACCACTGATTTTACATTTTTAAGAATAATGATGACTGATGATACAGAACTGGAGGTAATAAAATCACTCTGATTTCCTTGAGGAGGAATAGGTTGATACATCAAATTAATGGAATTCAGATTAAAGGGTTGTAGGATCATGGCTCTGAAACTTTAAGGGATCAATTAGTTGAAGACTTCTTTCCTATGAGGAACCTTAGATCCATATTGCCTAAGTGACTTGTTCAAGGTCACATTGATCTTAATAGCAAAGACAGGATTTAAATCCACATAGATCCTCCAACTTCAAAACTAGTTCTTTTGCCCATGAACAGTTTTTCCTCCTAAATTCAATTCAGTTTTTTTAAACATCAAGCATATCTTAGCAATATGCTGATTTAAAAATACAAATGATGGCCCCTTTAAGTGCCTTACATTTAACACATTCTTTATTGTAAAGATATAATGAGGGCTGGCTAGGTGGCCCAGTGGATAGAGCACCAGCCCTGGAGTCAGGAGTACCTGAGTTCAAATCCAGCCTCAGACACTTAATAATTACCTAGCTGTCTGGCCTTGGGCAAGCCACTTAACCCTATTGCCTTGCAAAAACTTAAAAAATATATATTGAATCAAATTAATTGAAAATATTGTACTATACATACAATAATATATAATGCTCATTCATTACCAATAATAGTAATTTAATAACAGTTTTATATATGAATTCAACATGTTAATTTTTTAAAGTAGCAAAATGATAGTATATTTTCAACATTTCATTGGAAGTCTTGTTCAATACCTGTGTTTAAGTAAGTCAAAATTTAATTCTTGTTTTTTATTCATTCTTTTTTTTAATCTAGAATAAATCATATTGTTTTTGTTCAGTTGTTTAGTAAATATCTGCCTCTTCATGAACATATGGACTGTAGTATACTAATCCCTTCTCTCCCCATCATCTGACTGTCCAAGATTATGTTCATTGTTTCTATGACACTATTTTTCAATATAAATTTCTGCAATCCCCTTGTCCTTTTACCTTCAATCTTTCCCAGTATCAGGGGTTTTCCCCCTTTGAATGCTTTATTCTTATTTTGTAGCCAAAGCATATAAACTTCAGATTCAGTAATTGACCTTCCAATGAATAATCCGACTTAATTTCTTTTCAGTGATTTGATTTCCTTACTATAAGATTCTAAAATGTCTTCTCCAGTGTCTTAACTTGAAACTTCTGTAACCTTTAGCTTTCCTTATAGTCAAGTTCTCACAGTCATGCCTACTGGAAAAACCATAGAGTTGATTTTGTGGACCTTTGTTGGCCAAATGACATCTCTGCTTTTGAGTATGCTTTCAGATTTGTCATAGCTTTTTTTCTGATGCATACACATTTCTTAATTCCAGGGCTGCAGTCACCATATGCCATGATCACTGAGTTCAAGAATATAAAATCTGACAATTCTCCCTCTATTTGTCAGAAAGTGATAGAACCATTTCTTATGAACTATTTTTAAAATATTAAACTTGAAGGTAGCTATTATATTCTCTTCTTTCACCCTCATCAAGAAACTTAATTCTCTTTTTTTGTGCCATTAGAGTGTTATCATCTATGTATCTGAGATTGTTGATATTTCTCCCAGAAACTCTAATTCTGACTAGATTTGTTCAACCTGGTATTTCACATGATGGATTCAACATTTAAGTTAAATAAATAAATAAGATGATAATATGAACCCTCATCATAATTTTCCAGCTTCAGACAATCAGTTGTACCAGGTTTGACTATGTTGTTTACTGACCCATAAATAGGCTCCCCAAAAGATAAGTAAGATGATTTGATGCTAACATCATTTTTAAGGCTAAAGGTTTTAGTTTAGTTTTATCAGTAAAGCAGTACTAGATATTTGAGCTCTGCTTCCTCTGCCTCTTTCACAATCAATTTGATCTTCTGGTAGTTCTTAGTTCACACATTGCTGAAGCCTAGCTTGCAGTCTTAAGTATGACCATGAAGGCATGTTGCAGAAGCATAATTGTTCAGTAGCTTTAATACTTTTGGCATTATCCTTTCTATGGATTCTAATGTGAACTGATTTTTACCAACATATCAGCTTATATAATAAATACTACACATTATATTTAAAATTGAGCATTGTTTTCTTCCTTGCAAGTTTTTTTCTGTTCTCAATTGTTCACTCTTTATATTTTCCCTTCACCCCCCCAAAAGATTACAGATGGATAAATGCAAACGTATAAATGTATACATACACACTCACACACATACTATATATATATATATATATATATATAATATATACATATATATTTTTACACATATATATTTACTCATATATCCACATTTATATATATATACATTTATTCCCTCATACATATTCATCTATATTATTAATGTAAATATGCACATATATGTTCATATATATTTTGTTTGTATATATCTTTCATTTTTGTAACATTTCCTAAAAGCAACAATCCCTCTTCACTCTTCTACTTTAATTCTAGCTTGCCTTACTATTTCTTAACCCTTCCAAGAATTCCTCACTTCTGCACCTTTCCACTCTGATCTCCACACCCTTATCCTTTTCCCTCATACTCTCAATACCCTCCCTATCCCTATCCCTTTGTCTTATCTTTCTGAATTTGAAATGCTTTTTTTACATATATCTCTATCTCTATCTTTTTAATTCTCTCTTTTACCCATTCTCAATAAAAGCAAGTTTAAAAGAAACCAGTTCTCCTTCCCCATCTGATTCTTCTGTATCAATTCTTCCTCTCACACTTCATTTGTATAAGATAATGCTTTTTTATATCCTTTCCTTCACCAATTTACTTTTCCATATCCTGCCCTACTTAGCTCTACCCCAATCTTTCCTTCAAATTATCCAATTATTAATAGCAATCTTGGATATATGTTTTACATTTCCAGATATAAATAGTAAGCAATTTGTCCTTATTGAGTTACTTGTAATTAGACCTTGATATTTACCTTATATTTCTCTTTTTTATCAAATTTTTTGTCAAATTTTCTGTTAAGTTCAGGTCTTTTTTGCAACAAAATCCTTAAATCTGGCAATTTATTGAATGTCCTTTTTATTGTTCATGATTTTACCTAACTTTGTGGGATATGATATTTTCAGCAACAATCCTAGTTCTTTTGCTCTTTAAAATATGTAGTGCACCAAGACCTGTGGTCTTTTAATATAGCTGCTGTTAGATCTTGTATAATTTCAATTGTGGTTCAGCTATATTTGAATTTTTTTTTCTTTTTGCTCTGTTTCTCCTTAACCTGAGAGTTCTGGAATACAGTTATAATATTTTTGTCAGGTTACCTCCAAGGATCTCTTTCAGATAGTGATTGGTGAATTTTTTCAATTTCTACTTTCTTCTCTTATACTTTAGGACAACTTTCTTTATTTCTTGTTTTCTTGTATCAAGATTCCCATTTTGAATGTAGCTTTCGGTCAGTCCAGTTATTCTTATGTTTTCCTAATCTATTCTCCATACAGATTATTTTTCTTAAGATATTTCACATTCTATTCTTTTTTTACCTTTTTATATATTATTTTATTATTTTTTAGTCTCATAACTTCTCTAGTTTCTCCCAACTCAATTATAATTCTTCTTATAATTTTAATTTTATTTTTTTAGGTTTTTGCAAGGCAAATGGGTTAAGTGGCTTGCCCAAGGCCACACAGCAAGGTAATTATTAAGTGTCTGAGGCTGGATTTGAACTCAGGTACTCCTGACTCCAGGGCTGGTGCTCTATCCACTGTGCACCTAGCTGCCCCTCAATGATAATTTAAAAAAAAATCATTTTCTTCTTTAAATTCTGGATTTCCTTTTTTGGTTGCTTAACTTTCTATTCATAATCTTGGGTTTTTTTGCATTGTTCTTTTTTATTATTTTTAGGTTTTCCTCAGTCGTTCTTGTTTGTTTTTTAAAATCTTTTTTGAGTTCTTCTTTGAATTCTTTTTGAGCAGGTAATCATTTGACATTATGCTTAGGGGAAAAGAGACGTTTTTGTGCTTCAGTATCTTCTTCTGAATATGGATCCTGGTCTTCCCTATGGTTGAATTCTTTCTCTTTTGCCTCTTTGTTTTTTTAGGTTTTTTTTTTAATTTTAACAGCTTGTTATTATATTTACCTGTAGTCTTGGGTTGTGGTGGATGGTGCATCTGGCCTCAGGAGCTTTACTCTTGGTCTAACCTCTAATTCTTTCTCCCTTCAGGTCAAAACTGCAACCTCTTTACCTACTATATTAGAAATAATCCTACTCCCTGAAAATGCTCCAGTGGCTATTATCTTTCAGTTGTCCCTTCTGAGTTGGGACCAAGATTAATAACTCAGTTCTCCTGTAAGTGTCCACAGCCAGCAACTTCTCTCCACCAGAGCTTCTTCACTCATTGGATGTGCACTTTTTTGCCCAGGACCCTATCTCTGTTGCACCAATGAACCTGGTGTCCCTTATCAGTAGAGATTCCCTCTCTTTCTTCACAAAGAGGTTGCCTCCCAATGAGGTCTCCCAGGTTGGCCTCTTACTGTTTTGGGGAGCTAGCCTGAAGGTATTTACAGTTCACTTGGCCAGATTTGTCCTGTGATCTTTATTTGGAGAGAGGATCATTTTTGGTTGTCTAGGACTATTCTTCTGCCCCAAAGCTTGTTTATTTTTGCCACTCTAAATTCACCCTGAGGGACTTTTTTGACTTGTTTATGGAAGAAATTTGGAAAGCTTGAAATTTTCAGTTCTACTATATCATCTTCCCAGAAGCCTCTCTCCATATTTTAGGATTAAATAGCTCATCTTAAATTCCATAACCTCCAATAGCCTGATTTTTTGCATTGCTTTCTAAAACCCACTTGACTTCATTCTTCAGGTATTTTGCTCTAGAAAATAAATCACACAATTATATTTATTTGTGATGTTAGGATCCTTCTTATATGGGGCCACATATTTTTGCCACCTCTTCTTAATATCTTCTACTTCTATTAAGTCTCTATCTTTTTTTCTTTATCATGTCCATTTTTGTACAAAATATTTTTTTGGTATTTCTAATTTTCTTCAAGTATCTCATGTCTCCTTGCTATTCATTGGAATTCTGCATTAATTTTGGTATATATATATATATATATATATATATATATATATATATATATATATATATATATTTCATGTTTTTCTTTCCCTTTCATTCTTTCCTTTGTTTTCCCTTTCCCATTCATCTGAACAATTTTTAAGGGCTCATTAGACAGCCACTTTGCTTTCTTGTTATTTTTTCTCCTTTAGAATTTATTGTTGTTTTTGCCTCCTTTACAACATTACAAAAATGTTATAAAAGAAACCTCTTCCTATAGTATTTCAAGAACTCTATCTGACAGATAAAATCCCTTACATTTATTCATTACTTTGATTTCATATTGATAAATAATTTTTAAATATAATCTAACAGTTATTCTCTTATTTTCTCAATTTGTTTGAATTTTACAATAAGAAGCACATAATCTGAGCCATAGTCAGTTCCAGTTCTTTTTTTGCCTTAACTTTACTACATAGAGCTTCTCCACCTTTGAGTGCAAAGTATATAATCAATATTATTTTGACACTAATTATCTCATGATAATCTTTATAAAATAGCATGGGGTGGTTGAAATAGGTTTGCTATGACCAGTGAATTATCTTTAAAAACCTATCTTACACTCTATGTTCATTTTATACTGAAAAGTCAAACTTATCTCCTTTTCTAATTATCATTTGAATTCCTATTTTAGCTTCTAACACTCTATGATGATTATGATTTTTTCTTTCTGTTTCCATTCTGTTTTCTCTAGATACTGTCATATCTTACATATATAAAATTATATTCATTTCATTGATTTATGTCTTTAATGATTTATCTAGTTATTAATGGGAATACTAAAAATTCGAACTATTATATTACGAATATTTATTTTTACTAATTCATTTAACTTTTAAAAGAATATATACTTTGATATTTGTTGTGTATATTTGCTATTCCTAAAAATATTCTATTTATTTATTTTTCTAAGTATATGCAAAGATAGTTTTCAACAATCTTTTTTTGTAAGATTTTGTTTCACATTTTCTCCCTCCCTTCCTTCTATCCCCCTTCTGTCTGACAGAAAGCAATCTAATAAAGGTTACACAGCTATAATTATAACTATGTGAATCATATATCTATAGTAATCATGTTGTAAAATAAGAATCAAATTAAAAAGGGAAAAATGTGATAAAAAACCAAAATACATACAGCAATTTTTAAAAATTGAAAATAATAAACTTTAGAATTGTCTTAGATTATTGCACTGCTGAGATGAGCAAGTCCATCATCATAGCTGATCATCACACAATGTTACTCTTAGTGTGTACAATTGTATTCTGATTCTGCTCACTTCAATCAGCATCAATTCATGCAAGTCTTTCCATGTTGTTTACAGAACAATAATAGTCCACCACATTCATACTAGAATTTGTTCATCCATTCCCCAGTTGGTGAACATCCCTCAATTTTCAAATCTTTGCTACTACCTAAAGAGCCCCTATAAATATTTTTGTACATGTTTTTTTTTTAAATCCTTACATGATGACTTTATTTTTTTTGTGATCTCTTTGAAAAACAAACCTAGGTGCATATTAGTTGATCAACAGATATGCACAGTTTTATTGCCCTTTGGGCATAGTCCCAAATTGCTCTCTGTCAACAATACATTAATGTCTCAGTTTTCCAATATTCTCTCCAATATTTACCATTTTCCTTCTTTGTTATATTTATCAGTCTGCTAGTTATGAGGTAGTACCTCAGAGTTCTTTTAATTTGCATTTAATTAATAATGATTTATAGCATTTTTTCATATGGCTATAGATACATTTATTTTTCTGAAAATTGCCTATTCATATCTTTGACCATTTTATAATTGGAAAATGACTTTTATTCTTGTAAATTTAACTCAGTTCTCTATATATTTTAGAAATGAGTTCTTTATCAGAAACATTAGCTATAAGATTGTTTCCCAGATAACTGCATTCCTATTAATCTTAGTTGCATTGGTTTTATTTGTGTAAAAGCTTGTCAATTTAATGTAATAAAAATTAACCATTTTACATTTTATAACATTCTCTATTTCTTCTTTTCTCATAAACTGTTCCCCTTTCCAGAGATAAACTATTCCTTTTTCTCCTAATTAGCATATGGCATCACCCTTTATGTCTAAATCTTGTACCCATTTTAAACTTATCTTGATATAGAGTAAATATATTTACTATTGACATTGTTTTGTTGTCTATGGTGCCTTTTATAAAAATGAATTAGTTTTTTTAATCTTTTATAAATTAAATCTACTTTAGCTTTGACTTTGATTGATTTTCTTCTTTTTAAAGTTTTCTATTAGGTATAACAAAATCAATACTTAGCACTTCTAACTCTGTGATTCTCTTATGTTTAAATGTGTTCTGCTATCCATTTCCATTTTATGGATGAGTTAAATAAAGTTGGCTTAGACTAGTGGTTCAATAAGCCAATTGTGAAACCTCCATATTGAACACAGAAGGCACATTGCAAGCCATGAAACCCAGGTATGACAGGTACAAATATTCTGGACCACCTTGGTTCAGTGGGAAAGACAATGATCAAGTCTCAGACCCTCAACACAATAAACTTGGGAGAGTGCCTCCTATGCTCTAAGAACAGAGCTCAACTTTAATAAAATGAGCAAAAATGTCAAAAAGTGCCCTTACCATAGAAAGCTACTATGGCAGTAGTGAAAATCAAAACTCCTGCAAAAGAGTAACAGTTTGAAAAAGGAAGCACAGTAATTCACTGAAAAAACAACTACTTAAAAATAGAATTGGCCAAATGGGAAAAGTTCCTTGAAGAAAACAACTTTTATAAAAGTAGAATTGGCCAAATGGAAAAGGGAATGAAAAAGCTAACAGGAGAAAATAATTTTTTTAAATATTAGAACTAGACAAGTAGAATTTAATGACTTTATGAGAAATCAAGAATCAGTCAAACAAAATCAAAAGGAGAAAAAAAAAAAGAAGAAAATGTAAGACACCTCAGGAAAAAACCTGACTTGGGAAATAGTTCCAGTAAGAATATGTGAGAAATATTAAAGAACTTGAACAACATCTTTTAAGAAATTATCAAGTAAAAGTGCTGTAATATTACAGAACTAGAGGATAAAATAGGCTTTGAAAGAATTTACTGATAATCTCCTGAAACAGATCCCCAAATGAAAACTCCAAGGAAAATTGTAGACAAATTCCAGAATTATCAGGTCAAGGAGAAAATACTACAGGAAGCCAGAAATAAGCAATTCAAATACCAAGGAGTCAGGGTTAAGCAGGACTTAACTGCTTCAACATTAAAGGATCAGAAGGTCTGCAAGGTAAAAGAGTTTAGATTACAATTGCAAATTAACTACCCAGCAAAACTGAATATAAAAGGTGATGTTCAGGGAAATGGAGGACTTTCAAATTTTCGTGATGCAAAGAAAAAAACTGAACAAAAATCCTTGATTTTAAAATAAAAGAGATGACAACAAAGGGAAACATAAAAGAAAAAAACATGTTATTAGCATAAGGTTAAACTTTTTTTACATTCCTACTCTTGAGAACTCTGCATTAGGACACTTAGAAGGAATATACATAGAGGATTTTGGTAGAGTTTATTTTGAACTCATGACATATAAAAAATATTAAAGCATGAAAAAGGTTTATACTGGGAGAATAGAAAATTGGGAGGCAAAATAGAGTAAAAATGTCACATGAAGTGGCAAAAGGACCTATTTTGTATAGGGAAAGAAAGGAGAGGGATAAACATTTCTTAAATTCTACATCAGCTTTGATTCAAAGAATCACTCTCAATTTAGAAATTTATTTTTCTCTATAGGTAGGAAAGAAGGGAAGAAAAATGTCGTTAGGACAGTTAGAGTGAAGAGCAGAAGGGAAGGCAGAATTAGGAAGAAAAACTGGAATGAAAAAACTGGGGCTGAAAGAATGGAGGACAGATTGAAAGAGGTGGTGGTCAGAAGAAAAACACTGATGAGGAGGGCAAGGGCTAAAGGAAAGAAAAATAAGATTGGGGAAATACAGGAGGAGGTACATAGTTAATAATAGTGTGAATGGGATAAACTCATAAATGTGAGTTTATGGAAATAGGATAAACTCATAAAATAGAAAGAGGTAGCAGAAGGGGTTAAAAACCAGATTCCTATTAATGTGCTTTTTTTTAATACAAGAAATTTATTTGAAGCAGCAATATACACACAGACTGGTAAAGGACTGGAGTAGAATATAACATGCTTCAGCTGACCTAAAAAAATGGGTGTAACAATATTGATTTCAAACAAAGAAAAAAACAAAAATGGAACTGATTAAAAGACATAAGGAAAGAAAGTTCAGCTTGAAAAAAGGTATGATAGGTCAAGATGGTAGACAAAAGCCAGGGACTATCTTAAATTCTCCTGGCTTTCCCTCAGAACTATTAAGAAGCAAGAATCTTTAACAGAATTTGGATCCATAGAACCCAGAGAAGAACTGAGGAAAAGAACATCTACCAACAAGATCTGTCTCAGGAGAGTGTGGGCGAGCTGGGGTAGAAAGCAGAGTGCCTGCACAGGGGCAGTGGGGTGAGGCCTGAGGACTAACCTGAGAACAGTGATGGAAGCATTTGCTGTGTGCATGGCAGCAGGGAGAGCTCCAGCGTGGAAGAGTTTATAGTGGCTGGCTGGAGAGATCCAGCATGGAGGTTAGACTTCGATCTGATCAGTTTGACTGGTATAGACAGCCAGGGCTGCAAGCCCCCTTGTTTCCCAGCAAAGTCTCTATGTTTCCAATTGAGTCCCTTCCCCCCATTCCTGTGAGAAAAAGTGACTCTTCACAGAGCAAACACAGTAACAATCCCCCAATGACCTCAGGCTCAGGTGGGGGCTGCAGATCTCCCCCCAGTACTGATTGAAGATTAAGGATATTAACTATCTATCCCAAGGGCCAAGCCCATATTGTTCAAGTATAACTCATATTCTACTGTTCCTCCCACCCTCTAGGCCTAGGAAGTGAGCCACGAATCAGGGTCACAGACACTCAGAGAAAGTTTCTAGCATCAGCTACTAGCCAGCTCACTTGGAGTAACAGCCCAGTGAGCAAAGCCTCTGGGGATTTCAACACCAAAGGTCTGTGAATCAGCCCCTCCTTCAACACATGATTCTACTAAAATGAAGAAAAATCAGTGGAATGTGGATCCATTGAAAGTTACCTTGAAGCCAAGGATATAAACTTTCCAGCCCAGAAAGACTTCTTAGAAGAGATGGGGAAGGAGTTTAAAAATCAATTGGGGGTTCCCTGGTGGTCTAGTGGTTAGGATTCAGTGCTCTCACTGCTACAGCCGGGTTTGAGTCCTGGTCAGGGAAAGATGTTTGGAGTGGTTAGAAGGCATGGTGTATAGAGTACCGGCCTGGAGTCAGGAGTACTTGAGTTCGAATTCGGCCTCAGAAACTTAATAATTACCTAACTGTGTGGCCTTGGGCAAGCCACTTAACCCCATTGCCTTGCAAAAACTAAAAAAAAAATTGAAAAAATTAGGAAAAGAAAAAATTAATAGTTTGCAAGAGAAAATTATCATCTTGCAACAAGAAAATGAAAATACAATTGGACAAGTGTAAAAAGAAAAGAACTCTCTCAAAATCACAACTGTACAAATGGAAAACTCCTGAAATAGAAATGACCAAATGGAAAAGGAGTTGCAAGGGGCAAATGAAGAAAATTCTTCTCTAATAAAAAAGAATGGAATCTGTGGAAATTAATAACTTCATGAGACAACAGGAATCTGTTAAACAAAACCAAAAAATGAAAAATAGAAGAAAATATTATTACCATCGACAAAACAACTGACCTGGAAAAAAGATCCAGGTGAGAAAACTTAAGAATCATTGGGCATTTGAAATTTTGGAGGAGAAAAAAAATCCTGGCTCCACATTTCAGGATTATAGTGAAGAAAAATTGCCCTGCTATCATTGAACTAGAGGGCAAAATAGTTATTGAAAGAATATAGCAATCCCCTCCTGAAATGAATTCTAAAATGGAAATACCAAGGAATATTGTGTCCAAAATTCAGAACCATCAGTTAAAAGGGATAGCAAGCAACCAGAAAGAAACAATTTAGATACCAAGGAGTCACAGTAAGGATTACATAGGATATGCCTGCATCAACATTAAGAGATTGAAGGGCCTGGAATTTGATATTTCTAAGAGCAAGGGAACTTTGCATGTAGCCAAGAATTCATTATCCGGCAAAACTGAGCCTTCTCTTGCAGGTGAAAAGATGGACATTCAATGAAATAGGAAACTTCCAACTTTTCCAGATATGAAGACCAGAGTTAAATAGAAAATTTGTACTTCAAACTTGAGGAGACCCAAGAGAAAAATGAAAGGGCAAAAAAGGGAAAAGAAAAAAATCTTTTTATCCAATAAGATGAAACTGGCTATATCCTCATCTGGGAGAAAGATTCTCATAACTCTTGAGAATTCTAACTCAGTTGGAGAGGACATAATCAAAAGAGATGGACACTTATGACTTGTTCATGACTGATAAAATGATTTAAAATTAATATATCCTTAAAATGGAAGGCCAGTAAAGAGTTAGGAAGAGGGAGGAGATTGAGTGGGGTAAATTACATTACATGAATAGGTACAAAGGACCTACTTCAATAAAGGGGAAGAAGGGAGGAGGTAAGCACCACCTGAATCTTACTCTCATCAGATTTGACTCAAAGAAGGATTAACATAGGCACAATCAGTTGAGTTTAGAAACTTATCTGACTTTTCAAGTATTAAGAAGGGATAGGAGCAAGGAGGCAGAAAAGAGGAACTGACAGAAGGAAGAGAGGAAAGAAAGAGAAAAAGGGAAAGGGAAAAGAAATATGGGGATGGTTGGATATAAGGGGGAAAACACATTGAAGGGAGTGGTATTCAGAAGCAAAATATTGGGGAATATAGATAAGATGAAAAAAACGGGCAAAATACAAATGGAGGGAAGATAGGATACAGAGCAACAAAAAGTTAGTTATTATAACTTTGAATGTGAATATGATGAACTTTCCCCAAAAGTATAATCAAATAGCAGAGTGGATTAAAATCCACAATCCTATGATATGCTGCTTGCAAGAAACTCGTTTGAAGCAGAGAAATACCTAAAGAGTAAAGGTAAAAGGTTGAACCGGAACATTCATGCTTTAGCTGAAGGGAAAAAGGCAGGAGTAGCAATCTTTATCTTAGACAAACCAGTTGCAAAAATAGATACCATTAAAAGAGATAAGGAAGGAAATTATATCCTCCTAAAAGGTACCATAGACAATGAAGTATTTTCAATACTAAATATGCATGCACCAAACAATAGAGCATCCATAATCTTAGAGGAAATGCTGAATGAATTACAGAAGACATAGATTGCAAAACTCCACTGGTGGGAGACCTCAATCTCCCTCTCTCAGAATTAGATAAATCTAAACATACTAAGCTAGAAGGAAGTTAAGGAGTTCAATAGAAAGTTAGAAAACCTAAACATGATAGACCTTTGCACAAAATTGAATGATGGTAGAAAGGAATATACTTTTTTTTTCCTGTAGTGCATGGCACTTACACAGAAATTGAACATATACTAGGGCATAAAAACTTCATAATCAAATGCAGAAAGGTAGAAATAGTGAATACTTCCTTCTCAGGCTTTAATGCAATAAAAATCACATGCACTAATGGGTCATGGAATGATAGACCTAAAGCTACCTGGAAACTAAATAACCTCATTTATAAAGACTGAATAGATCAAACAACAATTTAAAGATAGAATTAGTGATTTCATCCTTGTCAATGACAATAATGAGACAACACACCAAAACTTATGGGATACAACCAAAGCAGTTATTAGGGGATTTATTATATCACTAAATACTTACATGAATAAAATAGAGAAAGAAGAAATCAATGAATTAAGCATGAAACTAAAAAAATTAGGGAAAGAAGAAATTAAAACCCCCCAATTAAATACCAAATTAGAAAATGTAAAAGCAAACTATTGAACTAATAAAACCAAAAGTTGGCTTATGAAAAAAACAATAAAATAGATAAACTTTTGGTTAATTTGATTAAAAAAGAAGAAAATCAAATTAATACTATCATGAATAAAAACGGTGAACACACCACTAATAAAAAGGAAATTAAAGTAATAATTCAGCACTATTTTGCCCAACTGTATGCCAAAAAATTTGGTAATCTAAATGACATAGATGAATATTTACAAAAATATAAGTTGCCTAGGTTAAATGGAAAAGAAATTAAATAACTATCTCTGAAAAGAAATTCAACAAGTTATTGATGAACTCCTTTAATACAAATCTACAGGGCCAGAATGGATTCATAAGTGAATTGTATCAAACATTTAAAGAATAATTGGCTGTAAATCTATATAAATTCTTTGGAAAAATAGGTGAAGACAGAACTCTGCCTAGCTCCTCTATGACACCAATATGTTGCTGATACCTAAAGCAGGATGAGTCAAAACAGAGAAATAAAATTATAGATCAATTTTCCTAGTGAATATGGATGCAAAAAATCTTAAATAAATCAGCAAAGCAATTACAGGAAGTTATCACTAGGACCAAGCAGTATTTATTCCAGGAATGGAGGGCTGGTTCAATATTAGGAAAATTGTCAGCATAATTTACTATATCAATAATCTAACAGATATCATTTGATTATCTCAATAGATGCTGAAAAGGTCTTTGACAAAATACAGCACCCATTCTTACTAAAATCACTAGGGGTCAAAGGAATAAATGAATAAATACATACATAAACAAAAAAACAAATAAATGAATGAATAAATAAATAGGTAAATAAATAAATCTCTCCTTAGAAATTTAAACAGTTAGCTGAAACTATCAACAATCTTTATGTGCAATGGAAATAAGCTAGAGGCATTCCCAATAAGATCAGGGGCGAAACAGGGTTGCCTGTTATTTACACTACTATTCAATATTATATTAGAAATGTTAGCTTCTTCAAGTAAAGTAGGAAAAGAAATAGAAGGAATCAGAATTGGGAAGGAAGAAACAAAACTTTCACTCTCTACAGATGACATGATGGAATACCTAGAATCCTATAGAATCATCTGAAAAGCTACTAGAAAAGGTTAGCAACTTTAGCAAAGAAGCAGGTTATAAAATAAAACCACATAAATCCTCAGCATTTCTATATATTACTAACAAAATACAATAGCAAGAGTTAGAAAGAGAAATCCCATTTAAAATAATTTCAGACAACTTGGGAGCCTATCTGCCAAGGCAGACTCAAAAACTCTATGAAAACATCTCTAAAACACTGTTTTGTTTTTTTTTTTTAGTTTTTGCAAGGCAATGTGGTTAAGTGGCATGCCCAAGGCCACATGGCCAGGTAATTATTAAGTGTCTGAGGCTGGATTTGAACTCAGGTACTCCTGACTCCAAGGCCAGTGCTCTACTCACTGCACCACCTAGCCACCCCTCTAAAACACTTTTCACACAAATAAAATCAGATTTAAATAACTGAGCAAATATCAAATGCTCTTGGATAGGTCGAGTTAAAATAATAAAAATGACAATTCTACCTAAATTAAACTACTTATTTAGTGCCATATCAACCAAACTTCTAAAACAATTGTTTAAATGAGGTAGAAAAAATTGTAACAAGTCAAATGGAGAAACAAAAAAGTCAAGAATATCAAGGGAAAAAAGTGAAAAGAAGGTGGTTTAGTCTTATCAGATATAAAATTATATTATAAAGCATCAGTTATCAAAACTGTCTGCTAATGGCTAAGAAATAGAGTGGTGGATCAGTAAAATAGACAAGGTGCAAAAGAGGCAGAAAGAAATGATTATAGTAATCTTCTTTTTGCTATACACAAAGATTCCATCTTCTGTGATTAAAAACTCACTCTTCAATAAAACCTTTTGGTAAAGTTGGAAAAATAGTATGGCAGAAACTTGGATTAGACCAACATCTCACATCCCACATCAAATAAGATCAAAATGGGTACAGGATTTAGACAGAAAAGGCAAAATTATGAGCAAACTAGTAGTACAAGTAATAGTTTACCTGTTAGATCTATGGAAAGGGGAACAGTTCATGACAAAGGAAAAGATGGAGAATATGATTACATTTAATTAAAAAGTTTTTCCACAAAAAAATCTCTGTAAACAAGAGCAAAACAAATGTAGTAAACTAGGAAACAATTTTTACAACTAGTGTTTCTAACAAAGGATTCATTTCTTTCATTTCTAAAATAAATATATATATCTCACATCTATATCTATATCTATATCTATATCTATATCTATATCTATATCTATATCTATATCTATATCTATATCTATATCTATATCTATATCTATATCTATATCTATATCTATATCTATCTCTATCTATCTCTATCTCTATCATCTATCTCTATCTCTATCTCTACATCTACATCTACATGTAATCTACATCTACATCTACATCTATATCTATATCTATATCTATATCTATATCTATCTATATCTATATCTATATCTATCTCTATATCTATCTCTATATCTTTATCTATATCTATATCATCTATATCATCTATATCTATATTTATATCTATCTATCTGTCTATCTATCTATATAAAACCTGAGTCAAATTTATAAAACTAAACAAGTTATTTCCCAATTGACAAATGGTCAAAGGATATGCAAAGTCATTTTGCAGATAAGGAAATCAAAACTATCCATAGTCATATAAAAATACCTCTAAATCATTACTGATTAGAGAAATGCCAATTAAAGCATCTCTGAGGTCCCACTTCCCACACCTCAGATTGGCCAACATGACCAGAAATGAAAATGATCAATGTTGGAAAAGATGTGGGAAATCTCGGATACTGGTGGAGCTGTGAACTGTTCTAACCTTTCTATAGAGCAATTTTTGTTTATGCCCAAAGGACAATAAAAATATGCATACTCTTTTATTCAGCAATATCTCTACTAGGTCTATACGCTGAAGAGATCATGAAAAAAGTGTAAAAACATCACTTGTACAAAGATATTCATAGCAGTTCTGTGGTGGAAATCGAGGGAATGTCCATCAATTGGGGAATGGCTGAACAAATTGTGATATATGTATGTTATGGAACATTATTTTTCTATTAGAAATCAGGATGGATTGGAATTCAGAGAAACCTGGAAGGATTTGCATGAACTGATGCTCAGTGAGATGAGCAGAATAAAGAGAACATTAAAAATACTAACGGCAACATAAGCCTGATGATCAACTTTAAGGGACCTACTCATTCCATCAGTGTAATAGTCAGGGCCAATTTTTCAGGCATCTGTGGTGGAGAATATCATCTGTATCCAGAGAAAGAACTGTGGAGTTTAAACAAAGAATTGTGGAGTTTTAACAAAGACCAAAGTCTATTACCTTTAATGTAAAAAAGTTGTCTTATTATGTAATTTTGCTATCTCTTATACTTTATTTTTCTTCCTTAAAGATATGATTTCTCTCTCATCACATTCAACTTAGATCAATGTATATATACCATGGAAATAATGTAAAGTCCAACAGACTGCCTTTTTTGGGGGATGGAAGGAGGGAAAGCAAGATTGGGGGAAATTGTAAAATTCAAAATAAATAAAATCTTTCTTTTATAAACAAAAAAGGAAAAAATGCTAGGGAGAAACTACCATTTTATAGAATTGGAAAACAAATAAAATATTTATATAATAAAAAGAAGAAATGTATGATAGGTAATAAAATAATAGCAATACTAAACATTAATGAACCAAGTGATTTCTTAGAGGATAAGTTGAGTGAATTATAGGAAGAAATAAACAGCAAAACTATATACCAGTAGGGTATATCAACTGCCCTCTCTCAAAATGAAATAAATATAACAAAATAAATAAGAAAAAATTTCAGTAGATTAATGGAATTTTAGAAAAATTAGGTGTGATAGACTTCTGGAGAAAAATTAATGGATACAGAAAGAAATATGCTTTTTATTTACTCAGAGATATATGGCACCTACCCAAAATTTCAATTTTATCAGGGCATTAAAATCCTTACAGTCAAATCTGGCAAGACATAAGTAGTAAATGAGTTCTTTTTGTTTCATGATTCAGTCAAAATTGCAAGTAATAAAGGACCATGGAAGGGTAACTTAAAAATTAATTATTATTTAAATAATTTAATCCTAAAGAATGAGGATGTCAAAGAACAAATCATAAAAACAATCAATTTCATCCAAGAGAATTACAATGTTGAGACAACATACAAAAACTTATGTGATGCAATCTAAGCATTTCTTATGGGAAATTTTTATTTCTTTAAATACTTACATGAAGAAGACTAGAGAAAGAAATCAATTAATTATGAAACTAAAAAAAGTTAGAAAAATAAATTTAAAATTACTAATTAAATATCAAACTAGAAATTCTGAAAAACCAAAGGAGAGATGAATAAAATTGTAAGTAAGAAAACTTCTGAAAATAAGAAAACTAGCAGCTGATTGTAGGAAATAATATAATAGGTAAATCTTTGGTTAATCTATTTTTTCCTAAAAACAAGATAAAATAGTCCTTGAAAAACTGTTCAGCACCCCCCTCAAAATGAAAATTCCAAGGAATATTATAGTCAAATTTTGGAGTTATCAGCTAAAGGAGAAAATATAGAAAGCAGAACAAAAGAATCAATTTAAATATCAGAGTGCCAGTCAGGATCATACAGAAGTTATCAGCATCAATAATAAAGAATTGGAGGACCTGAAAACATAATATCTGGTGAACAAAGGAATTTGCATTAAAATCAAGAATCAACTGCCCTGCAACATTCAGTATATACTTTCAGGGGGAAATGTGGATTTTAAAAAAAATAGAGGGCTTTCAAACCTACCTGATAAAAAGACTAGAATTGAACAAAAATTTGATCTTCAAATACAAGACTCAAAGATTTAAAAAAGGTAAATGCAATGGGGAAAAATGTTAATCAGTAAGACTAAACCCTCTACATCCCTGCATGAAAAGACAATACTTGGAATTGAGAATTTCATTTCTATCAGGACAATTGAAAGAAGTATACATAGAAAGATGTTGCTCTAAGCTGTAAGTTTCCACGTTACTATTCTCCAGGTACCCCAAGCAGTTTTTGTCAAATAGTGATTTCTGATCCCAGGAACTAGATTTTTTGAATTTATCAAACAATAGATTACTATAATCATTTACTACTGAGTCTTGTGTATCTAAGCTGTACCATTGATCCATTGCTCTATTTCTTAGCCATTATCAAATAACTTTAATGATTGCTGCTTTAAAATATAATTTTAGATCTGATATGGTTAGGTCTCCTTCCTTTATATTTTTTCATTAATTCCCTTGATATTCTTAACCTTTTCTTCCAGATTAATTGTGTCTTCATTTTTTTGATTGATTATGTTGTGATGGTATTTTAACTCATGAAGGTTGCATTTCTATGGAGAAAGTTGGAGGGAGTATACTTTGAGATTGTGTATTGGCATAAATTGATAATGATGTTATGATTTATTTTAGCTCATAAGGGTTGTCATTATATTTGCACAGTTGGAGGGATTATACTTAGAGGATGTGGGTATGAAGTGATTATGATGATATGAGTTGAGAGGAGTATACTTTGATAGAGTATCAAAGACAATTAGAAAACAATATCTAAAAAAGATATGCAGAAGGTGGAGGATTAGAGGTTAAGTAATACTACATGAAGAGGCACAAATGACCCATTATAGTAGAGGGAATAAAAGAAATCCCATGAATAATGAGTAAATCTTATTCTCAAAAGATTTTACTTAAACAATCTCATTCCCAATTGGGCTTAGAAATTTAATATTGTAAAATATCATAAAGGGAATTAGAAAGGGAAAGGGGAAAAAGTGCAGATTGAGGGAGACAACAGTCAGGAACAAAACTGGTGAGGATGAATAAGGGGACATGGGAATGAAATGTAGAAACAGGGCAGGGAGATGGGATGGAGGGAAATTCAGAGTGATCATAACTTTGAATGTGAATAGGATAAACTCTCCCATAAAAACAGAAGCAGACTGTGGATTAAAAACCAGAATACTACATTTATTTTTTACAAAAAGCACATTTCAAGTAGAGGGATACACACAAGGTAAAGATAAAAGGCTGGAGCAGAATATATTTTGCTTCAGTTGACATAAAAACAGGGATAGCAATCCTGATCTCAAACAAAACAAAGCAAAAATAGAGCTAGTTAAAAGGGATAAGAAAGGAAACTACATCTTCCTAAAAGTCACCATAGGCAATGAAGTAATATCAATATTAAACATCTATGGACTTAAAGTTATAGCATTCAAATTCTTAGAGGAAAAACTAAATGAAAACATAGATAGCAAAAGTACATTAATGGATGTAGAGTCCCACTTCCTGGACTCTTTCAATCTTTCCCTAGTGAGTGTTGGAGGGGTGGTAGACAAGGATCACAAAGGAAATAAGTGCTCCATCAAGATCTCCAAGTGCTCCATTTATTTACCAGAATAAAAGTGTTTAAATACCTTTCCAGTCTCTAATTCACTCTCACTCCTGTGACACCTAAGGAAAAAAACCTTCTGATGCTCAAAGGTGCCAGGTGATGATAATAACAAATGGGGATCTCAACTTCCCTCTCTCAGAATTAGATAAATCTACCCACAAAATAAACAAGAAGAAAGTTAAGAAGATGAATAAAACTTTAGAAAAATTAGATATGATAGACTTCTGGAGAAAAACTAAATGAGGATAGAAAGGATTAAATCTTCTTCTCTGTGTGGTAAATAGCATTTACACAAACACTGACCATGTATTTGAGCATAAAATCTTCACAATGAAATGTAGAAAAGAAGACATTTTTAATTCACCTGTTTCCAATCATGATGCCAAATAATTACATGTAATAAAAGACAATTGGAAAGAAAATCTAAAACTTGATAGAAAACTAAATAACATAATTAGCAATCAAACTATAAATTGCAGAAATTTTCAAAAATTTAACAAAAGCAATAAAAATGTTGAGACATTATGCCAAAACTTGTAAGATGCAGCCAAGAAGTTAATTTGATTTAATAAAAGAAAGAAGAAATTATTTGTAACAAAAATGAAAATGGTGAACTCATCATCAATGGAGAGAAAATGAAAGTAGTAATTCTAAGTTATTTTTCCCAATTACACACATATAAATCCAGCAATCTAAGTGAACTAATTGAATAGTTCCAAAAATATTAATTGCCCAGATTAAGAGAAGAAAAAAAATAAAATGTTTAAATAACCTTATTTTAGAAAAAAAATAAAATGAACATGCTATCAATGAACTTCCTAAGGGGGGAAAATCTCGAGGACCAGATGGTTTACAAACATTTAAAGAAACATTAATTCCAACATCATACTTAGAAAAATAGATTAAGGAAGAGTCTTACCAAATTCTTTTTAAGATACCAATATGGTACTGAAATCTAAATCAGAAAGAGTCATACCAGTGAAAAAATAGACCAATATTCCTAATAAATTTTGATATAAAAATTAATAAAATTTTAACAAAAAGATTACAGCAATTTATCATCAGGAAAATACACTATGAACCAATAGGATTTATACTAGGAATGCAAGGATGGTACAGTTTTATCAGTATCAGTATCACTGAAAATATAAGTTCTGATTTCCCAGACGCTGCCCAACAGGTCATGGAAATAAAGCTAGATCATGGAAATAATGCGAAGTCATGGAAATAATGCATCATTTATGGTTGTAACTATGATAGCACCTGATCATTTTTGTGTCTTTAACTTTATATTATGACAAAACCCAACAGCAAGAAATTCCGCATATATAATATAATAAAAATGACAATTCTGCCTCAATTACTCCACATATTCAGCATTATAACAAACTATTTAACTTTATTTTTCAGATTGAAAACATGAAAACACAATGCACCTGGAAGAAGCAAACGTCAAGAATATCAAGGGAATTAATGAAAAAATGCAAAGGAAGAACATCTAACCATATCAAATCTAAAATTATATTATTAAACAGCAATCAATAAAATTATTTGATCCTGGCTAGGAAATAGAGCAATGGAGCAGTAGAATAGCCTAGATATACAAGACTGTTTAGTAAATGATTATAGTAATCTATTGTTTGATAAATTCAAAAACTCTAGCTTCTGGGAGCAGAACTCACTATTTGACAAAAACTGCTAGGGTACCTGGAAAATAGTTCAACAGAAACTAGGTTTAGAACAATATCTCACACCTTATACCAAGTTAAGTTTGAAATGTATGCATGAGTTAGATATAAAGAGTAATACCCTATGTCAATTAGGAGAACAAGGAATAATTTCCCGTCAGATTTATGGTGAGGGAAAGAATTTAGATAGAGAAAATTATGAAATTCAAAATCGATAATTTTGATTACACCAGATTAAAAAGTTTTTGTATAAACAAAACCAATGTAACTAAGATTATATGGAAAGCAAAAAACTAGGAAACAAGTTTTATAACCAATGGTTTTTCTTGAGGGCTTAAGAGAAATCTGTAAGAATACAAGTCATTCCCTAATTCATAAATGGTCAAAGGATATGAAGAGATAGTTTTCAGATAATCCAGCAATACCACTGCTAGCTTTCTATCTCAAAGGGATCATAATGAAAAGGAAAAGGAGCCACATGCGCAAAGATCATAGCAACTCTTTTTGTAGTAGTAAAGATTTGGAAAATGGGGAATGGTTGAACTGGTTATGTTAAATTAAAATAATTTAATGCTATTGTTTTATAAGAAGTCATGAATAGACAGATTTCAGACAAAAGCTGGGAAGATTTACATGAAGTGATTCTGAATGAAGTGAGTGGAAGTAGGAGAACATTGTTACACAATACTAGCCACACTGTGTGATGCTCAGTTATGACAGACTTTCTTCTCAACAATACAGTGATCAAAGTAATACTAAAAGACTTGTGATAAAAATATCATCTGCATCCAAAAGAACTGTGGAGATGTAATGCATATAAAGGCAAACTATTTTTACTTTTTTATTTCTTTTTTTCTTTATCATGATTTTTTTTTCTTTTGTTCTGATTCTTCTTTCACAACAAAGACTAATAGAGAAATAAGTGTAACATTTATAACCTGTGTCAGATTACTTGCTATCTTGTGAGGTGAAAGGAAGAAAAGTAGGTGAAAACTTTGGAACTAAAAAATTTTATAATAATTAATGTTAAAAACTATCTTTACATGTAATTAGAAAAACTAAAATACTATTAAGATAAAATATAGATCACTCAAACACAGAGGATTTCAATAAGCAGAACTGA
Source organism: Macrotis lagotis (assembly GCF_037893015.1). Taxonomy (NCBI): domain Eukaryota; kingdom Metazoa; phylum Chordata; class Mammalia; order Peramelemorphia; family Peramelidae; genus Macrotis; species Macrotis lagotis. The sequence continues at coordinate 337,127,987 of NC_133666.1, forward strand.
AATTAAAATAATATTCTACTATCCTCTGGTAGAGGCAATTCTCAGATGCTTTAAAAGCAGTTCAAAATCCGCAGTTAAAATTTTACATATATATATTCAGCAAAGAGATCTCTGGAAACTAAGAAATTCTGTGGCAAAGCCTCAAAAATTACTTCTATTTTCCTGTCACAAACAGGGCTTATAGCTAGATTGAATATTTAAGAAACCGCACCATATCTATCATGCTGTTTTCTTGCCTGCAATAATCCTTTTTTGTGTTTTTTTTGGGGGGGGGATGTTCCACAATATCTTGACCCACAACAAACTCCTGAGGTCATGTAATTGGCATTTTATAGATATTTATTATGCTATGTGGATTTCCCTAAAAGATTCCCATTAATATAATCATGAATATGAAATAAAACTTCCTATCAAAATCTCATAAAAATAAAAAATTAAATTAAATTTGTATTCTTGGGGATAAGAGTAAAACTTTTGATTCTTATAATGTACTTTTTATATGTAAATTAATTGGACCATCTACAATTTTCACCTCTATGCCTCTATTTATCTACATATGTACATATCTATTATCAAGACAATAAAAAAACCTATTTTTGATTAAGAAATCAGGTGTTTGATAAAAGATATCTTTAGGTAGTACAGACAGTTCATGAAATGAATGAAGAGAAAATAAATGAAGACATTTGTTGATCATGAAAATGCTTGACTTCTGAAGCTCATGTTTTAGGAGTTTACAAAGATTTTGCAATCCCAGTTTCTTTACTTATGTTTGTTTTTTGTTTTGTTTTGATTTTTTTTACTAGGAAATGAGGTTAAGTGACTTGCTCAAAGTCACACACAGCTAGGTAATTATTAAGTGTCTATGGCCGGATTTGAACTCAGATCCTCCTGACTCCAGGGCTGGTGCTCTATCCACTGCACCACCTAGCTACCCCTCAGTTTCTTTATTTAGAATGCCTAATAGAATCACTCAAACTTTTGATATTCGCACTTCTATTACTGTCAAGCTGTAGAAATTTACACAGAGCATCCATTTAGTGCTGAATAGTGTTCTAGTCTATCTTTTGAAATAGCTGAAAAACTCAGTAAAGAAATAAAATTCAGTTTTGGAATGAATGGGAAAAGATTTCCAGCTAGGTAAAGCAGCTAAGACCTCACCAAAGATATAAAAGTAAAAATAGGGAATGAAAATAATTTTGTTGAAGCTTTAAATAGCAAATATGACAGGAGAACCATTTAAAACCATGTAAAGAAACTTTCAGAATTTGGGGGAGTGGATGGAAAGAAAGAAGGAAGGGAAAAAAAGGAAGGCAGACATCTTGAGTATAACAAAACTTTTTGAAGGCCAAATGCAAAAGTTTATATTTGAAACCCTATGACAAATCAAAATTCCTGCAATAGGAATGTAATATAAGTGTTTCTTGATGAAAAATAATTGAGAAAGTAAACTTTAAGGGAGAATTCAAACTTTTTTGGCATTTCTTTGGGGGAAGATACTTGCCTCATTGTATGCGCTAAAAAGAAAAACAAACAAAAGACTTTATTGTGGGTTCATAAATCAAAAACTAATTTGAGAAAATCAAACACTACTTTGAGAAAAGTAATGAAGAAGGACTTCTGTAGAGGAACCATGTTGGTAGCATGAAGCTGACATGCTTCCAGAGCTTTTACTTACTAAATATAAATGAAACCTCTGTACTGACATTAAAGCTACAGATTCCAACATGAAAAAGAAAAGATCCAAAGAAGTTTTCAAAGACATTGTGGATACCTTCAGTGAAGGTCTGTCTCTTTGGGGCACAAGGGAAGTAAAGCCCAGTTGGGTGAAAGTGTAGGAAACTCAGAGGGAGGCTACCACAGTGCAGTCTAAGTCCTGACACCTTGACAAAAAGATAGGTCCCAGCAGCTAGATAGCAAGCCAACAAGGAAAGCCCCAACCACAAACAAAGTCTGAACCGTGGAAACACCAAGGCAAAAGACAGAATTGGATTGGGAACCCACCACTGCATAGTCAGAACCTAGACAAAAAGGAGGAAATAAACCTATGCAAAGGCAAGGCCTGGCTTTGTAGGCTACATCTTGGCCAAAGACAAGCCAGGAATAAGATCTCATTCCCAGCACAAAAAACTTGGACCCCTACTCCTATATCCTAGGAATAGAGTTCAAATAATATCGATGAGCCTAAAATCTATGAGTATTCACTATAGTAACTACTATGCAGATAAAGCTGATACCAGTGCCATGACAGAAGAAAAAGAAACCAGTTAAATATCTCATGGGAAGGTATCAAAGGGTCTCAAATCCAAAAAACTCATAGAAGAACTTAAAAAAAGAATTTGAAAATCTCTCAAAGAATAGAAGAAGTAAAATGGAATAAAAAGAAATGAGAGCTATGCAGGAAAATTATGAAAAATTAACCAATGAAATCAATTCCTTTGAAAATAAAAAGAAGATAACTCTTCAGAAAATAAAATTGACCAACAGCTAAAGGAAAAACAAAAGTTAAATGAATAAAATAAAACCCTAAAAATTAGAACTGAACAAGTAGAAATCAATGAATCTACAAGACTACTAGACTCCATCAAGCAAAATAAAAAAGGCTGAAAAGATTGAAGAAAACTCAAAGTACATTTAAGAAAAACAAACAACCTAGGAAATAGATGCAGGAGAGATAATTTACAAATCATCAGACTACTGGAAAGCTGAAATCTGAAAAAGAACCTGGAAAACATCTTGAAGGAAAGTATCAGGGAAATTTTTCCAAATCTGCTAGAACAAGAAGAAAATATAACCATTGAAAGAACACTCCAGAAAGAGAAATCAGATTAAAAATTCCAAGGGCTGTTATAGCCAAGTTCCAGAATTCTCAAATAAAGGAGAAATTACTGTAAGCAGCAAAAAGGAAATAATTTAAATCCAAAGGAAACAGTCCATCGCACACAGGACCAATCAGCCTCAGCAATGAAGGATCAGGGGGTGGCTAGGTGGTTCAGTGGATAAAGCACCGGCCCTGGAGTCAGGAGTACCTGGGTTCAAATCCGGTCTCAGACACTTAATAATTACCTAGTCACACATATATAAAAAAGCAAAGGACCTGGGATTACAACCAAGAATTTACTACCCTTCAAAAGTCATACTGTCAGAAGAAAAGACGGATGTTCAACAAGATAGAGCACTTCCAGAATTTCCTGACACAAAAACCAGAACTGAACAGAGAATTCAATCACCAAATACATGATTCAAGAGATGCATATAAAGGTAAATGAAAGGGGAAGGAAATAACAAGACAAAACAAAGCAAATATGAGGCAAGATAATCAAATTGCATACAACCCTAAGAGGGAAGATATAATGCTTGTAACTCTTTATTTTTTTTGCAAGGCAAATGGGATTAAGTGGCTTGCCCAGGGCCACACAGCTAGGTAATTACTAAGTGTCTGAGGCAGGATTTGAACACAGGTACTCCTGACTCCAGGGCTGGTTCTCTATCCACTGAACCACCTAGCCACCCCTTGCTTGTAACTCTTAAGAATTGTATTTCTCTTATGATACTTAAAGGGATGAATATCATGAAGAGATTGGATTTAGAGAATATGGGTATGGTTGGGGCTTAGCTTTCCAATGAAGCAGACTGAGATGACATCATCATGTTTGAGACAAAAAGTCCTATGGAAAGCAAAGGTGTTTATTCTAAACTTTAGTATCTTAGTTTTCCTTGACCTACTTTAATTCTGCTGTGCTTACAAAGCTTAGTACTTTCTCAGATGAGGATATCACATTGTAAAGTTCTTAAAAGAGACCTTCACAGCATTCTCAGTGCTTAGAGCACCTTTGAGACTCTTTAGTTAATTAAAGCAGGGTAGGACTTAATCCATACATTACTTAACAAGGGGTTAAGTACTCTGGGTGAGGGGAGAGGGAGTGTGGGGAAAGGGGTACAAATCGTTCATGAAATGATTTGACTTTGGATGATAATAATTTGGCTCATGAGGACTGTTTGTCCTTGGAGAGTTCTTGAAAAAGAATGTAAGGTAAAAACTGATTATAATTTGATGTAATTCAAGAAAAGGGGAGAGTGCTTCTTGACTTTGAGGCAATTTTACTTATCAGACAATCAATCTGTCCTGGTACTTTTATAGCACTTTGAGATTATCAAGCAATTAATCAAATTGTTATTGCTGATACCTGATTAATAGTACTTGATTGACAAATAACACCAGGTGAAGAGGCACAAATGTTTATTATTTCAAAGGGAAAGGAGGGAGGGTATGAACACTGAGAAAATTCTATTCAAAAGATTTGACCCAGAGAGGGAATAAGATACATTTCCACTTGGGTTTAAAAACCTATCCTATTCTCCAAGGAAGTGAGGGAAGTGGGGAAAAGGAAATGTAAGGGAAGAAGGGAATGATGGAAGAGAAGAGGAATATATAAAATAAAATAAACTGGAAGTTAAATTTTGAAATAAAAGTTAAAGGGGAAAGGGATAAAACTTTGGTGAGGAGGAATAAGAGGAAAGGAAAGAGAAAAACATAAATGGGAAAAGATAGCATGAAGGGAAATACAAAATTAGTAATCTTAACTGTAAATGTGAATGGTATGAACTGTCCCATAAAATGGAAGTGGATAGCAGAATGGATTAAAAACCAGAATCTTATAATATGTTGATTACATGAAATACACTTGAAGGATAGATACACACAGTATAAAGATAAAAGGGTGGGGCAAAATATGTCATGCTTCAGATGAAGTGAAAAAAATAAGGAGTAGCAAGCCTGATGTCAAGGGCAAAAGCAAAAATCAATCTCAATAGAAGAGATAAGGAAGGGAACTACATCCTAAAAGTCACCATAGTTAATGAAGTTATATCATTATTAAATGTTTATCCATCTAATGGTTTGGCATCCACATTCCTAGGGGAAAAGTTGAGTGAATTGCAAAGAATCATAGACAAGAAATCCTTAATAGACTAGATAAGTCTAAACACAAAATAAACAAGAAGGAAGCTAATCAGGTGAATAAAATCTTAGAAAACTTAGATAAAATAGATCTTTGGAGAAAACTTAATGGAGATAGAAAAGAATACCTTTTTCTCTGCAGTACATGGCACTTATACCAAAATTTACCATGTATTAGGGGATTAAAACCTTATAATCAAATGAAGAAAGACAGAAATAATAAATGCACAATCTCAGACCATGATGCAATACAATTAATATATAAAAGGGTCACAGAAAAAAACAAAAATTAATTGGAAACTAAATTTAATTTTAAAATATGAGTGGATAAAACAGCACATCATAAAAATTATCAATAATTATATCCTAAACAATAATAACAATTAAACATCATACCCAAATTTATGGGATGCAATCAAAGCAGTTTTGAGGGGAAATTTAATATCTCTAAAGTATTATATGAATAAAAGGAAAAATGAGATAAATGAATTTGATATGCAACTAAAAAAGCAAGAAAAATAACAAATTAAAGATTCTCAATTAAATACCAAATTAGAAATTCTGAAAATCAAGGGAGAGATTAATAAAACTGAAAGCAAGGAAACCATTGATTTAATAAATAAAACTAAGAGTTGGTTTTATGAAAAAGCCAGTGAAAACAACAAGCCTTTGTGTAATTCAATTAAAGAAAAGAAAGAGGATAAACAAATTACAAGTATCAAAAGTGAAAAGGGCGAACTAATACCTATGAAGAGGAAATTAAAGAGATTCTGGGATGAATTGTTGCCAATAAATTTGAAAACTTGAGTGAAATGGATGAATATTTATGAAAATACATACTGCCCAGATTTACAGATGATAAATTAAAATACATAAATAACCCCATTTCAGAAAAAGAAATCAAAGAAACCATCAATAAACTCCCTAAGAAAAAATCTTCAGGTCCACATTGATTTGCAAGTGAACCCTGCCAAACATTTTAGGAACTATTAATTCCTATTCTACATAAACTATTTAAAAAATAGGAGCTGAAAGTCTTCTGCCAAATTCCATTTATGACACCAATATAGTGCTGATAATTAAACCAGGAAGAACCAAAACAGGCAAAAAAATATAAACTAATCTCCCTAATGATATTGATGCAAAAATCTTAAATAAAATTTTAGCAATGAGATTACAGCAAGTTATTACTATAATAATGCAACATGACCAGGTAGAATTTGTACCAAATAGGTAGGAATGGTTCAATATTAGAAAAACACTCAAGATAATTGAACATATCAATTGCAAAACCAACCAAAATCATATGTTTATTTCATTAGATCTTGGAAAAGCCTTTGATAAAATACAGCATCCATTCCTACTAAAAATACTAGAAGGTTTAGGAATAAATAAATAAATAAATGAATGAATGAATGAATGAATGAATGAATGAATAAATAAATAATTAGTATCTACCTAAAATCAACCTCAAATATGAGTAATGAGAATAAACTTGGATCATTTCCAATAAGATCAGGAGTGAAAAAATGGGGCTCATTATCAATATTGCTATTCAATATAGTATTAGAAATGCTAGTGTTGCAGAAAGAGAACAAGAAATTTAAGAAATCAGAATTACTGTTGAGGAAGCAAAACTTTCAGTCTTTGGAAATAATATAATGGTAAACTTAGATAACCAGAGAAATTCATCTAAAAAAACTACTCTCAAAGTAGCAGGATGCAAAATAAACCAATATAAATCATCCACATTTCTACAGATAAACAACCAAGCCCTTGAGTAAGAGATAGAGAAATAGAAAGAGAAATTTCATTTAAAGTACCTGTAAATAACATTAAATACTTCAGAATCTACCTCCCAAGACCAACCCAGCAACTGTATGAACACAATTACTAAGCATTTGAAGTCAGATCTAGATAATTGGAAAAATGTTAGTTGCTCATGGTGAGATAGAACTAATATAATAAAAATGACAATTCTATCCAAATTAAATTATTTATTCAGTGCCATTAAAAGTCAACCTAACAAATAATTATTTTACTTAGAAGAAATAGTAAGAAAATTCATTTGCATCGATAAAAGATCACAAGTGACAAGGGAACTGATGGAATAATATGTAAAGGAAGGTAGACTAGTTCTATCAGATCTGAAACTATACTATAATGTCACAGTCATCAAAACTGCCTGGTACTGGTTAAGAAATAGAGTAATGGTCCAGTCAATTAGGATAGGTTAAAAAAAAGCAACCCAGTAGTTAATGACTAAAGTAATCTACTGTTTGACACACCCAAAGACATTAGCTTCTGGGATAAGAATTTACTATTTGACAAAAATTATTGGAAAAACTGGAGAATGTCAGGCATAGACCCACATCTCATACCCCATACCAAAAGGTCAAAATGGTTACAGGATTTAGATATAAAGGGTGACACCATAGATAAATTAATAGACCAAGAAATACTCTATCAGATCTATGGAAAGGAGATAAATTATAACCAAATAAGAAATAGAGTAAATCATTAATTTCAACAAGAATGACTTTGACTATATTAAATTAAAGTTTTTGCACTAATAAAAGCAATGCTGCCAAATTAAGAAGGAAAGCAGAAATCTGGGAAACAAACTTCACAGTTAAGAGTTCTGATAAAAGTCTCATTTCTAAAATATATAGAGAATTGCATCAAATTTATAAGGTTACAAGTCATTCCCTAATTGATAAATCCCCAAAGGATATGAGTAGACAATTTTCAAATGAAGACATTAAAGCTATAATCATATGAAAAATACTTCAAATCATTATTGATTAGAGAAATGTAATAACAAATACTTCAAATCATTATTGATTAGAGAAATGTAAATTCAAAGAGTTCTGAAGTATCACTTCACATGTATCAGATTGTCTAAGATGGTAAAAAAGGGAAAATGATCAATTTTGAAGAGGCTGTTGGAGGACTGGGACATTGATGCATTGCTGTTGTAGTTGTGAACTGATCCTACCATTCTGGAGCGCAATATGGGACTATGCCTAAAGAGCAGTAAAATGCTCATTCCCTTTGACCCCCACAATTCCAATTCTAGACCAATATCCAGAAGAAATCATAAAAAGTTGGAAAAGTCCCACATGTTCCAAACTATTCATAACAGCTATTTTTGTAATTGCAAAGAATTGGAAATTGACGGGATGCCCAAAAATTGGTGAATTGTTAAACAAGTTATGATAAATAAATTTATGGAATATTATCATTCTATAAGAAACCATGAATGATCAAACTCTAGAGAAGCATGGAGCAAATTCCAGGATCTGATGCTGAGCAAAAAGAGTAGAACCAAGAGAAAACAGCAGCATTGTGAGATGATCAGCCTTGGAGGAAGCAGATCCTCTCAGCAGTTCAGAGAGCTAGATCAGCTATAGACCATGCTATTCCCATCCAGGAGAAGGAAAAAAAAACAAAGCAAAAAAATAGAAAAAACCTTCAGACTTTGATGTACACTACATTCAATGCTTTAAAATTATCTCTTATGTATTTATTTCCCTTAATCCTAATTCCTTATAACCAAAAATGACTAATCTGTAAACATGTTTAACACAAATGTGTATGTACAATATTATCCTGACTACCTCTGAGAGGAGGGGTGGGAAGGGAAGGTGGAAGGAAATTTTTTAACTTAAAAATGTACATATGCATATGGATGAATATTGAAAATCTTTCATAACTTGTATTTGGAAAAATAAAATATCAATACAAAATAAAAGTAATGAAGCCAAAATTGCATTTCACTAATTCCTGTGAATTGTATCTTGATTTGAAGGACTTTGATCTCACATAACAACATGACCAAATTATAAATTATTGCTGGGTGATTGCTCATCCAAGAACAATCCTCTCTGTTTCATAAATACTCTAGACATATGCAAAAACTCAATCTTTCATTATTAAAACTTTTCAAATATCTAATGTCACAAAAGGAACCTAATTAGGGCTTCTAAGAATGGAGTTGTTTAAAAGAATAAGTCAGAGCTGTTTCCTTATAATTTAGTGATGTCTGGCTGTTACAGATTGAAACAGAGAAAAGCACCTTAGAACTCATTCAGATTAAACCTTGTATTATTTAACATCTGATGAGAGCCCACTGGGTTCTATTGCTTCTGGAAGAGATAGTCAGAATGGTGTCTTTGCACAGCACTCTCTCATCTTAATCCAAATTATCCACATCCATTACATCATTTGTTTGATGTCATGGTCTTTTTTGCAAAAGGAAGGACAGCAATAATAATGACAAGGAAAGAGGCATAGAAAATTTGTGTGACTTATTCATGGTCAGAAAGCTATATTATAGCGCACCAAAGACTAGATACCCACTCAAGTCTTTTTTCTTTCTCTCCTACTAAACTCTATTCTTTTAAAGGGCCAGTCCTAAAGAGTCAGATGCAATGGAATGTTCTGCAGATAGCTTGTCCTTTGTAGTTTGTGCATAACAACTTTTAATGTAGGTACTGCCAGATGAAATTTTTTTAGAATGATATCCTAGCATTTCGATAACATTTTCTTTCAAATATATTTGATCTCAGGCAAAAGGCATGTGGTATAAAACAGTAAAAATAGCAAGTATGCAACTGTGCATATATGGCACACAGATGTTTTGCCCCAGATTTGCTTGTTTGAAAGTCAACAGCTACAATCATTCAAACATTAATGTTGATACTCTAGATTTTTTAAAACAATGAAACTTAATGTGATAGTTTCCATTTGTATTTTCATGCCCGTTCCCACATCTTATCCCTCACCCTGTTTGGATAAAGATGTGTTTATGTTTGGAAAACTGCAGTGTACAAAATATCGAAGTCTATATTCTCTAGAACTTATTTTATGTGGGAAGGGAGAGGAAAAGAATTATGAAAAAAAGGGTTTGGAAAAAAGTATTGAAAGAAAAATCTAGTATTGAAAGAAAAGTCTCTAGTAGGGTAAGAAATATTCTGGAAACTTTGGAAAAACTCATATTGTTCTGATGAGGACCTTGACTTTTTGATATGTCCTTTGTACTTGCCTAAATATTGAGCACATGTGGATTTGACATCCTTTTTTTGTCTTTTTTAAAATTTAAATATTTTATTTGTTTTTCCAACTACATTTGACAGTAGTTTTTATCCAACATCTTTGCAAGATTTTGAGTTTTACAATTTTTCTCCCTCCTTTCCATCCCTCCCCTCCTCCTGACAGAAAGCAATCTGATATAAGTTCTGTATTTTTAACCATGCTAAATATAGATCAATATTTAACATAGTATTTGAGAAGAATCAGATCCAAATGGAAGAAAGAGAACATTACAGAGAAAAAAAATGACATAACACAAAAGACACCTTTAAAAAGTAAAGATAAACTTTGATCTTCATTTAAACTCCATAATTCCTTCACTGCATATGTATGGTATTTTTCATCTCAACTCTTTTAAAATTGTCTTTAATTATTGTATTGTTGAAATGAACAAGTTCATCATGGTTCATCATCCCATGTTGTTGTTAATGTGTATTAATGTTCTTCTGGTTCTGCTCATTTCACTTAGCATCAGTTCATGTGAATCTTTCCAGGCTTTTCTTAAATTCTGTGTCTCATGATTAGAACCATAGTCTTCATCACATACATATACCACAATTAATTAGCCATGCTCCAATTGATGGGCATTCCCTTAATTTACAATTCTTTGTCAACAAAAAAAGAGCTTCTATAAATAATTTTATACATGTGAAATTTTTACCCTTTGTCATGATCTCTTCAGGATATAGACTATAGTAGTGGTATTGCTGGATCAAAGGGTATGCACATTTTTATTGTCTTTTGGGCATAATTCCAAATTGCTCTCCAGAAAGGTTGGATCAGGTTGCAATTCCCACAACAATGCATTAGTATACCAGTTTTCCCATGTCCCCTGCAACATTGCTAATTTTCCTTTCAAAACTTATTGGTCAATCTGAGAGATGTGAGGAGGTGTCTCAGAGATGTTTTAATTTGCATGTCTCTAATCAATAATGATTTGGAACATTTTTTCATATTACTATAGATAGCTTTGATTTCTTTGTGGGAGTACTGACTTTGCATATCCTTTGACCACTTATCAATTGGAGAATGACTTTTTTAAAATAAATTTGAGTCAGTTGTCTATATATATTCTAGAAATAAATTCTTTTTTTTAGGTTTTTGCAAGGAAAATGTGGTTAAGTGACTAGACACTCCCAAAATAAATTCTTTATCAGAAACTAATTGTAAAAGTTTTTTCTCAACTCTCTACATTACTTTTAGTCTTGGTTGTGTGGTTCTCTTTGTGCAAAAACTTTTTAATTTGACATAATCCAAAATATCCAGTTTGTTCCTTATAATGTTCTCTATGTCTTCTTTGGTCATAAACTGCCCCCCCTTTCCATACTTCTAAGAGGTAAACAGTTCCTTGTTCTCCTAATTGGCTTATAATATTATCTTTTATGTCTAAATTCTGTACCCATTTTTGCCTTACATTGGATTAGGATATGAGATATTGGTCTATGCCTAGTTTCTGATATACAATCTTCCAGTTTACCCAGCAGTTTTTATCAAAGAATGAGTTTTTATCCCAGAAGCTAGAATCTTTGGGTTTATGAAATTGTAGGTTACTATAGTCATTTACTTCTTTTTCTTTTGTACCTATTCTATTCTACTTATGCACCACTCTTATTTCTTAGCCAGTACCAAACAGTTTTGATGACTAATGATTTATAATATAATTTTAGATCACTTTTTTCTCTCTAATCCTCACTCACAATATGTCTAATATGTTTAGCATGTTAATAAATCTATGTTTAGCACGTAACAAATATGAAACATATCAAGTTGCTTTCTGTCACAGACAGGTAGAAGAGTGGAGGGAGAGGAGGGAAGGAGAAAAATTGTAAAACTCAAAACCTTGCAAAAAAAATTGGTTAAAAACTATCATGTCATGTAGTTTGATAACCAAATAAATGAAATATTTAAATTTTAAAAATATATAATTTTGGACTTGGAATTTACATTTTTTAAATTAATTACCTCAATATTCTTGATATGAATTTAGCTTCTAATTTTTCTAACTCACTAAAGCAATTTTTTTGATATTTGGTATGGCATTAAATGAGTAATTTGATTTGAGTAGAATTGTCATTTTATTATATTAGCTCAGCCTACTCAGGAGCAATTGATATTTGCCCAGTTATTTAGATCTGATTTTATTTCTGTGAAAATTGTTTTATAGTTGTTTTCATAAATTTTTTGAGTCTGCCTTGGTGGGTAGACTCCTAAGTATTTTGGGTTTTTTGAAGTTATTTTATTTTATTTCATTGGGGGGGGGATTGAAAGGCAGTGGGATTAAGTGACTTGTCCAAGGTCACATAGCTAGGTAATTTTTTTAAGTGTCTGAGGACAGATTTGATCTTCCTGTCTCCAGGGCTGGTGCTCTATCCACTGAACCTCCAAGCTGCCCCATGAAGTTATTTTAAAAAGGATTTCTCTTTCTATCTCTTGCTGCTGAATCTTGTTATTAATGTACTAAAATGCTGCAAATTGATATGGGTTTATTTTATACCCTGCTACTTTGCTAAAATTGCTAATTGTTTTCAGTAGTTTTTTATATGATTTTCTAAGTTCTCTAGGTATACCAACATATCGTCTGTAAAGAGTGAGTTTTTTCAATATTAATTGTGATTCCTTCAATTTCTTTTTCCTCTTAGCCAGTTATCTAACATTTTTTAAATACAATATTGAATAATAGTGGTGATAATAGTTATCCATGTTTCACCCCTGACTTACTGGAATGCTTTCAGCTTATACCATTACAGATAATGCTTGTTGTTGGATTCATATAGATAATGCTTATCGTTTTAAGGAACATTCCATTTATTTCTATGTTCTCCAATGTTATTAGTAAGAATTTGTATTGTATATAAATTCTACTTGATCATGATATCTCTTCCTAGTGATAACTTGCTGTAATCTCATTTATAATAAAATTTCTAATTAAAATTTTTCATCCACATTGATTAGGGAAAATTATCTATAATTTTTTCTATATTTTTACTCTTCCTGGTTTAGAGATCAGCATAATATTGCTATCATAGAAAGAATTTGGCAGACATCCTTTTCCCCTATGTTTTCAAATAGTTTATAAAGAATTGGAACCAATTTTTCCTTGAATGTTTTGTAGAATTCACTTGAGAATACATCTGACCATAGAGATTTTTTTTTCTTAGGGATTTCATTGATGAGTTGTTCAATTTCTTTATCTGAGACAGGGTTAATTAATGTTTTTAATTTCTTCTTCTTTTAACCTGGGCAATTTATATTTTTGTACTTATTCATTAATTTCATTTAGATTGTCAATATTGGCATACAGTTGGGCAAAATAGACATGAATTATTACTTTAATTTCCGACTCATTGGTGGTAAATTCAACCTTAACATTTTTGACATTAGTCATTTGGTTTTCTTCTTTCTTTTTCTGAATCAAATTAATCAAAATTTTGTCTATTTCATTAAGTTTTTCATAAAACCAATTCAGTTGTATTTATTAGTTCAATAATTTTATTGTTCTCAATTTTATTAATTTCATCTTTATTTTTCAGAATTTCTAATTTAGCATGTAATTAGGAATTTTTAATTTGTTCTTTCTATAACTTTCATAGTTATATGCTCAGTCCATGGATCTCCTCTTTCCCTTCAGTGGTTCTTGTCCTTCATTATCGAAGAAAACCAAAATGGCATAACTATATTCGAGACAAATTATAGTATGTCTGACTGGGGCTGATAAACCCAATGTGAGATCGAAATGCTCTACCACAATTCAGGCACATTTAATTCATATGGACACCTGGAGTGGGTATTCTAAACTTACAGATGTCATATTTCCTTTGAGCTACTTTAGTTCTGTCCTTCTTATACAGAGTACTCTCACTGATGAGGGCATGCCATGAGGGATGTTCCTGTGCTAATGTAATCCATGCTGCACATTCAATTCCAATGTTCTTAAGAGAGACCTTCTGGGTGCCCTGTTATTGCTTCTTCTGACCCCCTAGTGCAAATTTAGTGCAAATTCTTTTGCACTAAATGAGTTCTCCATAGAATATTTTTTTTTTTTTGTTTCAGGTTGGCAATGTAAAAAAAAAAAATTTTTTTTTGGCAAATGTACTTCTAGCATTCTAATAGTATGACCAGCCCATTCTAGTTGCACTCTCTGCAGTAATATTGGAATACTAGTAGTTTAGCATAAAAAAGACCTGTGTCTGGTATCTTCTCCTGCCAGGTGATCTTCAGAATCTTCCTAAGACAATTTAAATGGAAGCAATTCAGTTTCCTGACATGGCACTTGTAGACTGTCCAGGTTTCACAGACATATAGTAATTAGGTCAGCACAACAGCTCTGTAGAATTTCAGTCTAGTAGTCTGTCTAATATCTCTTCTCTTCTATACTTTCTTTCAGAGACTCCCAATTGCTGAGCTAGTTTGGGCAGTGCTTGGGTCAACTTCATTGTCAATGTTTACCTCCTTGGGAAGGGTCAAGATAAGTGAACTTGTCTACAATACTCAAAATTTCTCTATTTGCTGTAATTGATGATTCCACATATAGATGGTATGGTGCTGGCTGATAGAGCACTTGTGTTTTCCTGGTGTCCATTGTTAGAGCAAAATTAGCATAAGTAACATTTATTACATCTCAGCTTCAGAGGCTTCATTGAGTGCACAATCATCTGCAAACAGAGTATCATGCACCAACACTCCCTCTTCTTTAGTCCTGGTTTGCAGCCTTTTCAAGTTGAAGAATTTGTCATCAGTGCAGAAGCTGACCTTGAGGCCATATTCAACTTCAATGATAGCATTTGATAACATGGCTGAAAACCTCATGCTAAAAAGCATGGGAACAAGGACACATCCTTGTTTTACTCCATTGCTGATTGGGAAATCTCAAAAGCATCATCAACAATCTAGAACTGGGCAAACATGCCATGAAATTAACATACAACACTGATGAATTTGGTCAGAAAACCAAAATTTGATATAATTGTCCAGCCTCTTTCTCTATTTTATTCACGAAAACATTTAGAGATATATTATATACCCCATTAACTGCTTTGGCTGTATGACATAAGTTTTGATGTCTCATTGTCATTGTCTTAGATGAAGTCATTAATTCTTTATGATTTGTTGTTTGATCCACTCATTCTTTCAAATTAGCTTATTTAGTTTCTAATTAGTTTTAGTTTTATCTCTCCATGGCCCATTATTGGAAATATTTTTATTACATCATTGTCTGAAAAGGATGTATTCTATATTTTGGCCTTTTTGCATTTGACTTTGAGGGTTTTAATGCCCCAATTTATGGTCAATTTTTTTATGTAGGTTCCATATATCACAGAAAAAAATGGTGTATATTCCTTTCTATTCCCATTTGAGTTTCCCCAGAGGTCTATCATACCTAAATTTTCAAACATTCTATTTACCTCCTTAACTTTCTTCTGGTTTATTTTTTGTTGAGATTTATAATTCTCAGAGAGGAAGGTTGAGGTTCCCCCACCAGTAGAATTTTTCTTTCCATGTCTTCTTGTAACTTATTTATATTATACTCTAAGAAATTTGGATGCTATACTGCTTTGTGCATACATGTTTAGTATTGAAATTACATCATCATCTATGGTATTTTTTAGGAGCGTATAGTATCCTTCCTTAATTCTTTTAATGAGATCTATATTTGCAATTGCTTTGTCTGAAATCAGGATTGCTACCCCCTGCTTTTTGCACTTCAGCCAAAGCATAATAGAGGTTGCTCCAGCATTGTATCTTTTCTCTATGTGTACTCTCTTCTTCAAAGTTGTTTCTTGTCAGCAGCATATTGTAGGATTTTGGTTTTTAATCTACTCTGCTATTAGCTTATGTTTTATGGGAGAGTTCATACCGTTCACATTCCTGACCAATGGAGCAGCTCATTGGAATGCTCCCAATCTGCACCCTGGAGCTCTCCCAGTCCACCACTGTGTATACCACAAAGGCTTCCTCTCACATTGCTGTGTGTCTCAGGTTAGCCTTCTGCCTCACCCTGCTTGCCATGCTAGGTCTCTCCTCTCTGACCTGGACACTTCCATGCTTCACTGTGACAGACCTTTCTGGGAGATGTCTCCCCTTCTCTCTTGTAGGTTCTGTCTATCCAAAATCTGTTAAGAGCCTTGATTCATATTGATTCTGAGAGAAAGTCAGGAGAGCTTAAAACAATGCCTGGTTTCTCTCTACAATCTTGGTTGGAAGTCTGAATTTGACATTCTTAACTCAAACTATACAGTCTATTCCTGAAAATTCCTCATTAAAATATAATTTAAAAGTAAAATTTCCATGAAGATTAAAAAAAGAAAGAAAACCATGTCTCAATTTCCCTAATGAATAATGATGCAAACATTTTAAAATGAATACTAGGAAGGAGATTATAATAATATAGCACAAGGATCAGCTACCATGACTAGATGAGATTTATATATGGAATGTGGGATTGATTCAATATTAGGAAAACTATTGGCATAAATAATTACATCATTAATAAAACCAACTGAAATCACATGTTTATCTTAATAGAAATGGAAGAAATTTGTATATACAATGAAGAAAGAACACAATCACTCTTTTCAGATGATATGCTTAGAAAATTCTAGAGGAATAAGTTTAAAGAGTGAAAATATTTTACAACTTTAACAAAGTTTAAGGATGTAAAATAAACTCATGTAAATCGTCAGCATTTCTATATATTACCAACAAATTCCAGCATCAAGAGATAGAAAGAGAAATTCTATTTAAAATAACTATTAAACCATATAAAATACTGAGGTGTGGGGGTGTTACCTGCCAAGACAAACCCAGTAACTATATGAACATTATTACAAAACACTTCATATAAAGTTACTTCTAAATAATTGGAAAAATATTATTCCTCATAGGTAGGTCAAGCCAATATAATAAAAATGATGTTTGTACCTAAATGAATCTACTTATTCAGTCCCATAACAATCAAGCTACTAGAATATTATTTTATAGGGCTAGAAATTATAGTAACAAATATAACTGGAAGAACAAAATGTCAAGAATATCAAGGGAATTAATAAATAGGTTTAACTGAAAAAAGAGCATTGCCAAGAAAATCTTTCTTAGAATATGAGGTTGAAGTTTTCAGAACTTAAAATTTGTTTTTGCAAGAAGAATCAAACTGAATATCTATATTAGCCAAAAATATAATGTATTCCCTCTCTATAGAAAGTAAGGTATTTATTTGATTTTATTTTAGGTTTTTTTTGAAAGACAATGGGGTTAAGTGGCTTGCCCACAGCCACACAGCTAGGTAATTATTGTCTGAGGTCAGATTTGAACTCAGGTGCTCCTCAGGGCCAGTGCTCTATCCACTGTGCCATCTAGCCACCTCGAAGTATTTATTTTAAATTAGTCATCAATATCTATGAGCCCAAATGAAATTCTTAGTTTGACAAAATGTTATAAATTTTGATTATTATATCCAACGTATTTCCACCTCCCGAAACTTTGTTCACAATATTCTTTATAAGTAGATTGCCCTGCCAACACCTCTGGCATGTCATCACCTTGCCAATTGTGGTTGGGCAACACATATCTTACTGTCTTCTCCCCATATCTTTCCATGGCTGTTTCTCCACATTTTACCTTCATATAATTTCCTTTGGCTCAGTTTTCTTAGCAGTTTTTCTAGTGAAACTTCCTTCCCCCATGAAATCTGATTAGCTTCACTTTCTCTCACTTAGTTTGATGGCTAAGAGCCAAAAACAAAACAGACAAACAAACAAAAAACCTCAAGCTGTGTGGGTTCTGGCTGTCTTTGAAATGTTGGATGCCCATGACCTACTACCTCAATATATAGACTGATGACTGATGGACAGAAGAATTCATATGGGAAAGGGAGTTACAGATCCACAAAAGCAGGATCTCTGTTTCCTTCCTGTATTTTCCTTGTTCCATATCCTTGCAAAGCAAACCTCCTCCTATGTTAAGGTAGAGATAATTTGTTTTTCTTATTTGAATCCCAAGTGGCTAGCATAGAGTCTGGTACAGAGGAGGCTTCTTGAACTGACTGTTCAGTGACTCATAAGTGTATCATTTTGGTGCAATATTGAACGTGAAGAACGAAACTCTACTTAAGGTGATGTCTTTTATAAAGTTTTCTGTGCACCTCCAAAGTAGACATGCTTTCCTTCCTCTTATCTGTATTTTTCACAATAAATTGCATACTCCTTGAAGCCAAGTACTGTGAATTTTTGAATATGTGTGTATGCATTTCCTTTGCCTCTAACACATTCATATTTTTTATATTTGATAAAATTTTCTGCATGAATGACTGAAAGAATATCAAATTAATATTTAAATTCAATCTTTAGTAATAGTTTACATTTTTATGCCAATAAAGATTTAAAAAGTGCTTTCTCATCAAGACCCTTATAAGTTAATAGTTTAATTATTGATGCCCTCACTTTACACAGAAGAAAACTAAATTCTACAATGTTAAAGGAATTCTTTGGTTGTATAACAAGGAAATGTCAGAGCCAGGATTTATCTAAGCTTTTCCAACTTGAAGTGTAATATTCTTATTGTTACATCACATCTATTATGCTACTTTCTATTCATAATGAACTAATTTCCAATTTGTGGATAAGTTTCAGTTTTTCACATAGAGGTTATTAGAACAAACTAATGATCCAAATGAAATATTAGTAGTGAATTCCAAACAAAATATACATTTAGGTACAGATTCCATAAGCTAGTCCTTTAACCAAAAAAAGGATCTTTTACAAGGAAAAGTTTATATGATTTATTTTGGTATAATCCAAATTTCTACAGTATCTCCAAATCAATCTCTAAGTTTTTACTGAATGAATTTAAATTATATGAATAGCATATACAGCTATTTAAGGACTCTAGAGCAATAGATACAAATCTAAAAGAGAAATAAAGATGAGAAAGTCTTCCCCCAACAGACCTAATATGGATCAAAGACCCCTAGGACCCTTCATTTTTTTCTGAATTCTAAGCCAGTAGGTATGAATAACTATAACATACTTACTCAAAAAAAGAAGAAATTTTTCATGGAATTAGAAGAGACAGAATCAGTGGACCACAGTTAATGCCTCAACAAAGAAGTGAACAGTTGAATCATCTACAAGGTGCTGTGTAGTCCTTTTATACAGATGCTGGAGCAAGTGACTTAGGACAATACCTCCTCACTCAATCCAATTCACTGTTTGGCATGGCATCACCTCCCTGATGTCATGGTTTTCTTCAAGGATGAAAGACAAGAGCAGGTGGCTCAGTTAATGGATCACTGGCCCTGGAGTCAGGAGGACCTGAGTTAAAATCTGGACTCAGACACTTCATATTTACAAGCTGTGTGACCTTGGGCAAGTCAATCCCATTGCCTCATAAAAATCATCATTAGATGTGTAATAGATTTTTGTTGATTAATTGAATGGCTGATTGACCTAAGTCTTAGGTATCTTCTCAATTTATGGCATCATTGCTCTTTCCTCATTCCTAGACTGTGTTATGTAAGAATATTTTAAAAGATAGTTGAAATATGCATAACAGGCACACAACTTCCATTTTTAAACTGGTTTGTTCATTTAGTTTTATTTTGTTTTCCCTCTGGTCTTTTACTTGCTGCCTGGCTAAAAGGAGGAAATATTTGATTATAGATGGCAGCTATCATGAGGGTATGAAGTCACAGATATTTGACAAATTTTATTTTGACAAATATTATCCTGAGTGGTTGTAAATATTAGGATTAACTTTTAGTTATTTGGTGCAGTAGGCAGAGCACCACAATGGAGTCAGGAAGACCCGAGTTCAAATTAAGCCTCAGACAGCTAAAATGTCACCCTATTTACCTTAGTTTTACCATCTCTTAAAATGATTTGGAGAAAGAACTAGCAAGCTACCTCCAGTCTCTTTGCCATGAAAACCCCAAATGAAGTCCTGAAGGGTTAAATATGATTGATAACTAAACAATAAAAACAAAAACTAGATGTAATCATACTATGAATTAACTTAGAGACCATTTGGTCTTACCCTAAATCTGATAATCTTCTTCAAAACATCTCTGCTAATTGGAAAGAGAGATCCCTGAAAGAGGCTCACTTTAAAAAAAAAAAATTTTCCCTTGTCCTTAGCACAGCATTTCACACATGACAAGTACTTAATTTTTTTATATCATCACCATCTATTTATTCATGATGTGATTATAGCTAACATTTGTTTACTGAAGGTTAATCAATGCATCCAAAGATATTTTGTTTGGTTTGGTTTCCCATATGCCACTTCAAGGCATGATTATCTTCTCTGTCTCTCTTGTATCCATGACCCAGAACCAGATAGTGAATGAGAGAACTGACAGTTGGCAGCGGTTCCAGTTCTCTGTATTAGACTGTACTGCCCCAGAATGGGTCTGGAACATCACTTTGCAAGGTTTGATCCTTTTTTAGATGCTGTGCACTGGAGAATTTTGAGGGCTTTGCCAGACCCATCCCCCTGTCCAGAAACCTCACTATCTATCTCCCAGTGCTGGCTTGGACTGGAAAAATGACTTATTGTGCTTTAGTTTTATTGGATGTCCTGACCAGGATTTCATTTTGTTGAAGCCACTGCACTGTATTTCTTCCATCTGGTTAACCTTCTAGAAATTAACATTCTAATGAAGGTGACCATACAAAATATTGTTCCATCCAGGAACAATGGCAGAGTTAATTAGACAACAGTTCATGGTTCCAAAGGGTGACTATTTTTTCTTTTCTTTTCCATTTATTTATTTTAAAATTGTTTTACTCTTCTTTAAATTTTATATATTTTTATTTCTTAAATGGGGTGAATCTTAACAACAAAAGTATTTACCCTAGGGCAAGCAGGATAGTGAAGTTTTGGAAAATGTGATTTAAGTAATGAGGTTAAGTTTGTCATAGGTTTTCCTGAGATAGTGTTCTAGGTGTCACCAGTAAGAACATCTGACTCCCTTGTGAAAATTTCTCTAGCATTCTAAGACAATGAAAACAAAGGATCATTTGATTAGTTGAGCATTATATGTCTGTGGTAGATAAATTAAAGAATATCAAAATTAGTATTTTTAAAGACTATCAGAAATAGCTAATTTTCTTTGAATTATTAAGATTGACTTATATACTAAAATCTACTATCTCACTTTTAAGCATAAGAGCAGCAAAGAATAAAACAAGAATCATTCAAAACTAAAAATAAAAATATTCTAAAGGAGACTTTCCTATATCATTAACAACTAAAATAAATTAAAGGCTGTAATTACTCTAGGATCATTATTTTTCCTATCTTTGTAACTCACAGAAATGTAATGGCATATACAAAGGTACTATTTTGAAAGGGACCTCAAATATTTTCCTTTCATAACAAACACTCATATGAAAAATGAAGTTTGAACTTCAAGTGAAAAAAGACACAAATAGAATGAGCCACCTTGCTATGCTGCTGTGGTGAAACAGAAGGTCAGAAATTGTTCTGACAACAGATGTCAGAGTCTCACAATGCCTTATTTTAAAAATCACCATTGCCATATTATACCTAACCCAGGCATATTTTATCCTAGCAGCAGACTGGACACAAGGCATTCAAAGGTGTTGTCACATTTGCCTAAGGGCCTTTCTACACAAATAATTGACTCCACAGGGTGTCCATCCAATATGCTGGAAATTTTCCTCCAGGTCTCTTAACATTACATTTTCACTAATGCAATAGGAGGTCTATCCATCTGGAGTGTGTATCTCTTCTCACTTTCTCACTCATCCAACTTCCTTTCTAGTCTTTCATTTCTTTGATATATTTTATGTGGCCATTTCTTGTACACAATTTGTTATTGATCATATAGGATTCCATACATGTAGTCATTGACCTTCAAGGGACCTGTAATATTGCTTCAAATTGTATCAGAGAATCCTTGAATCACAATATTTTAAGAATGGGCAGAGACCTCAGCAATACTTTAGTCCACCTATACCTAAAATGGAATCCCCATGGTTTCAAATTCAGCAATCAGTATTCCATTATCCATACTTCTAAATTGTTAAATTCTTCCTTATATTAAAACTAAAATTTCCTTTTTTGCTAATTTCATTTGTTTCTCCTAGTCCTTAACCTCTGGAGACAAACAGAACAGGTTAAAACCCTCTCCCACAAATACATAATGGCAGATATCATGTTCCCCAAAGTTTTCTTTCAAGTTCAACATTCTCAGTTCCTTCAGTTGATTCTTATGTGACATAGAGTCAAGTCCCTTCAATATCCCAATCGTCAGGTTCTAGATTTTCACAGTTCTTCCAAAAATGTGTCCCTAAGAGCTAACACAATACTGCTCATTATTCCTGGATGCTTCCTTTGCCTCATTGGTTATAGTCCAAGTTTATATTAGTTTTTGGCTTTCACATAATATAATGACTCATACTGAGCTTGAGACCACCAATAACCCAGTTTTTAGATAAACTTCTAATTGTGCCTGCCCTAACTCATTCTTGTAAAGCTGATTTTTTTATTTCAAGTATAAGAATTTATATATTTTATTGCATTTTGCTGCTTTAGGTTTAGTTTAATGTTTCAGTTTGAATCTGTCATCCATTATATTAACTATCATTTCTTTTTTCTGTCTCATATGCAAATTTCATAAGGATATCATACATGCCTTCATATCTCCATATACTGCTTTGATCATATATTTAGAGCTGGAAGGACTTAGAGGTCTTGTAAAAGCCCAGTCGGATGATCACACTGAGGTCCAAGGAGATTAAGTGATTGTCCCAAAGACACATGTACATCAGAAGATTAAAGTAAGACCTTAATGACTACACTTTGAGCCTGGTAATTCATGGATGTGTGAATCTTTCTGATCATATTATCATATAGTGCACCTATCTCTATTATCTTTAAAGATATTATTAAAAACTATGCTTCAAATCCTGCCTTTGACACATATTAGTTTTGTGACATTGAAGAATTTGTTTAATTTGTGAATATTCTCTAGAGCTCTCTAAAATTATAAATTGCAAAGTAGTCTTCAATCTGCTTTTATGAAATGTTTCTCATGGGAAACTTTCTATGTACCTGAAATTATGTATTCTGTCCTTAAACCTATCATAAACATTGCCAAAATTTAGGTGATTGCTATCAAAACAATTTACCTAATCAATTAATTAAGTAATCCTCTCCCCCCCAAAAAAGTAAATATAGATTTAGTCAGGAATATGTGTTTTTGATGAAGTCATTCTGACTTTGTCATCCATTTTTTTCAGATGATCATTAAAAATATCTATAATTTCTATTCTAGTTTCCCCATTCGTTTTTACCAGGTGAAAATTATTTGTATATTTGATTTGTATGGAATAGGTGAAAATTATTTCATTATAACAAGGTGTTTCCTTCCTATTAACTCAATTACATTTGATATCTACTCCCCCTTTGAAACATAAGAGAAGCAAAACAAATCTTATGGCCTCTATTGTTAGTTATTCATTATCTTCTCCAAATCAAGTGATGACCACCACTTTTTTCAACAATATAGATTAAAAACAAACTAACAATCCTTGGATTTCATTATCAGTCTTTACTCCTTCTCAACTTCGGCAATGTACAAATATGACCATAGTACTCTGTATTTATCTTCAACTGTCAACATTGCTCTAATAAGAGACATATTTCTTTTTAGATCATCTGAAGCATTGTGGCCAGTGTCTTTTCTTTGTACATTTTGTTTTGTTTTATTTTTAAATTTGTTAGTGAGGTCGCTGGGCACCCACAACGACCTCTTCATAATACTATTTTTTCCTCCTCAGAATGCATTCCCTTTCTATCTTCAGAATTTTACTTTTGAGAGTCTTTGATCTCTCTTAGTCTGACTTCACCTGCTTCATTAGAACAGCAGATGAAACATCCATGATTTTTTGTCAGCATAAGAAAATTCTTATGTAGAAACTTCCTCCGCCAGGTCAGATTATATATCCCATCCTGTTTAATTTAATAGCTATATCTGAGACACATAGAGATTAAGTAACTCACATCCCATGACACAACTAGTAAGTGAAAGATATAGGGTTTGAACCTATTTCCAAGGTGATCCACATTCTTTCTGCTATACCACACTCAGTGTTACTGAAGCACATTGGTGTTGAAATAATAGTTTTTTTATTTCAAGAAATAATATAAAGTAGCCTAAAATACTACAAAAAATCTCTTAAATGCTGTCCTGACTGTTCTTGTCATCCTCTTAAAGCATATAGCAATAACAAAAATTAAAAAAAAAGCAATTGATTTATACCTTAGACAGCTGCTGGACATATTTTTATTCTGTTCATCAGTTCTAAGGTAATATAGACCTTTCCACACATACATTGGCTCTACTTTATATCCCAACTAGATGTAAACTTCTCAAAGGAAAGTGTCTGTGAAAGCACCTAACAGACAGTTAGACATTTAGTAAAGGTACATTAAGTGCTTCTTTTCTTGATTCCACAAGTTAATTCTACAATTAGAATAAGGGAAAATGGAACAGTATAGAATCCATGTGCATTTAAAACTTCTGAAGTTATTGGTGGTGCTGGGAATTGCAATGACTGAAGGGATTTCAATCATTGCTATTAAGAAACCAGTTGCATTTTTACCAGAAGTCAACCTCATCAACATTTTCTGCTTTCTAGCAATAAAATTATTGTTAAAAAAAAAAGAAAAAAACAAGTTAAGGCTAACCAATCAAGTTTTTTCTTCATTGTATACAAAAATATAAGATACTTACATACATCACAGAAGAAAGTCTAATTTGTAAGAAGTATGAAAGAAATATGGTGACTCTTCTTGAATGGAGTTTTTATTCCTTTGAACAGAAGATGGGATTTCTCCCCTCTAACCAGTTTTATGTAACTGGAGAATATATATAAGGATTATCATTAAATATTGAAAGATTTTTTGGGGGGGAGCCATATGGTCACCTCTGAGAGATTTAGGAATCTCAGTAATGTCCCATCTGTGTCAGTAACAATTTAGTGGCAATGTCAATGACTCCAGGAGTTAACAAAGTGGACTTGTACCAGAGGAAGCCAAAATCCAAGATGACATTGTGTCTTACACATTTTACTTCTACAGCCTTCTTTCAGATGTTGACCTATTTTTAAACATATTAAAATGGGTATGTTGCTGGAAATAACAAATTCACCCAATCAAGCTTATTTTATAATATGAATATAGAATTCTACATATGCATATTTATATGCGTTATATAAATATAGGTACACTTAGTACATATATGTATATATGTTTGTGATATGTAAATATATTACATCAAGCTGTAAATAAATTCCATTAAGAAAATTATCTTTTATTTAAATTTGCATCTCATCTTTCTTAATACTATGCCAGATGGTGCATTGTCACATTTTTCTAAGGAGAACAAATTGATGAAAGGGTCAGATTGGAAGGCCAGGTATTTACAAATTGCTTAGTATATTATTCTAATTATAAACTAAATATGTATACCATTATCCACAAAGCATTGCAATTCAAAATATGTACAATAGTTTCAATGAATGTGTACCCATTTTTTTCTCCCCCAGTCACTTCTTTGTCACTCTTCAGAGAATATTGCTTCCTGAAAAATAGGTTGTCACCTACTCTTCTTTCTTCTTCTTCTTCTTCTTCTTCTTCTTCTTCTTCTTCTTCTTCTTCTTCTTCTTCTTCTTCTTCTCTTCTGCCCCCCCCCAATATTTTCTTTCTTTCATCCTCCTTACCTTCTTTTATTCATTTTCCCTTTTTTACCCCTTCCTCCCTCTCTCTAATCTCTTTTGTTTTCCCTCCCTTTTAGGTCTTTTATTTTTCTCTGTGTCTTTGTTTTTGACATTTTAGGTGCTTATTAAATAGTTGTTAAAATTGAAAAAGATGAAGATTGGGTAGTCAATGTAACATTTCCATTTAATCAACTTATTCAGTTCAGTAATAATTAAAATAACTAAATATTTAATATAAGCAAATAAGAACTTTATATTTATGAACTCCCTTCAGTTTCTGAGTTTTATTAATTAAGCAAAAATAAAAATAGGTCAAGGGCAAAAATCCAGAAACATGCAGAATGACATTAAGAAAATATATGAAAAATGGTATCTAATTATAAGTAGGTTTTTAATTTTTTAATATATTTAAACAGAAATATATTTCTTTTCCCTCTAGCTCTCCAACCCATTGGGGAAAAAATTCTTATAACAAATATCATAGTTAAAAAACCCCAAAATTCCCTCATTGGTCATGTTTAACAAATGTACTTCTGATCATGTTTACCAAATATATATGTTTATCATCCCAAATTTCTCTTTGTGTAAGAAAGTAGATGATATTCTACATCACTGGTCTCAAATCAAGGCTGATTATTTCACTGGTTATAGACTTTACAGATTTCAAAGTTGTTCACTTTTATAGTATTGCTATTTTGTGCATTGTTTTCTTGAATCTATTAATTTCATTATTCATAAAAATCCTCAAAATTATTTGATTTTACAATATAAATATTATATAACATATTTTCCTATTTCTGTTTAACTCAATCTGATTTAATTTATAAGACAAATGTTTTCACATGTTATTGAAAGAAATGTCATTTCTTAACAACAAAAATATTCATCATTCATAGACAAAAAATATCTTCTGTCATTTTCCACATGATATGGCTCTTTTGATTTCTAGGTTTTTGGACAACACAAAGGGTTGCTGTAAACATTTTTGGTACATGCACATTTTTCTTATTCCTTTAATCTGTTTTGGAGTAGGCCTATTTTAGATTTTGGAAAAAAGTGCAACACTGTTGTATTCATAACAGTGAGGATAAATTCCATTATCCAATAATGCCACAACCTATTAAGTGATATTGGATATATATTTTTATCTGTTCAAGCAATAGGTGTTCTAGCAGAATTTTAGTTTTAATTATTTTATTTTTTGTTATTGTTGGCACTTAATCAAAACATTTTCTTTGAGAATTAGCTTAATTCAGTATTACAATCTTGTAGGTGGAATGAACCTAGATCTTGACAGCTTAATTTTACAGAAAAGGAAACTGAGTTTTCATTTCATCCTCAAAATTATGTTTTTTAATTTTGTTCTAGTTTCCTAAAAATATAAAATTTCTTTAACCATAAATAGTGCTTATACACAAGGTAAATACATGAAGGAACGTGTGTGATTCTATCTGCATATGTATGTGTATATTTCTAGTGCTAATTATATACCCAAGAATATGATGACAAAAAGAGAGACAAAAAGAAACTAAAATATCTATAGCAGCATTTTTTGTTGTAGTAAATATCTTGGAACAAAATAAATGCTCAACAACTGGTTAATGACTGAACAATTTGTAATACATGAAAATAATACTGAGTTGGACTTAGACAAATCATTCATTATATGTGTAGGTTTTCTGGTAGATGGTGGGGGTGATTAGGGAGGGGATATAAGTTATATTAAAAAGATATTGATAAGGGAAGCTAGGTGGCTTAGTGAACAGAGCACAGGCCCTGGAGTCAGGAGGTTCTGAGTTCAAATCTGACTTCAGACACTCACTAATTACCTAGATGTGGATCCTTGGGCAAGTCACTTAACCCCATTGCCTTGCAAAAATCTAAAAAAAGATATTGAGAAAGATTTGTTTTTACAAATTTAGTTTACCTCTTCAGGCAATTTACTTCAATCAGTAAAAGAACACTTAACACTGGTAAGATCTTTCTGAAATCTTGTGAATTAAGTAAGAGTTCTTTTTGAGATATACACCACTTGGGGAATTCCTGAATTCATACAATAAATGTATTCTATCTGTATGTACTTCCAGAGAATGTTAATTCTTTCATATTAGGAACATCACCAATGACTTGCATATAGGGAATCCTTAATAAATATTTTGTATCAGGACTTTTTAGCATATAAATAGCTATATAGATGCATATATAAACATATATTGCAAAAAATATACTTTTCTATTATATGTAACATAAATTATAAAATTTCTTTACAAAAATTATTATCTGTTTTCATAGCAAATAAAAAAAGAATTTTAGAGTTGACTATCCCCAGATTGACTCCAACATAATTATGTCATCCTAAATCACTAACTGCTATGAAAATTTTAGAGAGATTTCTAACTTTATTTTAATAAAATTTTTGAATATATGCATTCACATATACATACCCATATACATAATACATACATACATACCTGTGAGTTGTGCATATGTATTATATGTGTACATACATATAATTGAGTCATAAACATGTTAACAATTTTAGAATCCCTTATGTATGCTTTTTATCATCCCTTTCAAAGGAAAACTTTTTTTTTTTAAAAGAACACTCATTTCACATAAGCCCACTGGCCTAGAGCCTCTCCCCACAATTGTCAGGTTTTGATTTAGAGGTAAAGGTTCTAGGGAGAAGGATAAAGCAAGTCCCTTTCTCTCCCTCTGGAGACACTAAGAGCTGTGATATTATATTTCAGTCATCAAGATTATAGATTAATGGGACTTCCAGCCAAGATGGCCGAGAGAAGAAAGACACTATGATAGTGCTCTCTCTTTCCCCTCAGAAATAATATGAGAGAAATCTCTTATAAAAAATCGATCAACAAAACCCAGAAAGAGAACCTAGGAGTAGATCACCTACCAAGAAAGTCTGTCTCAGGGGACTATGGGTGAATGGGGAGATGAGGGCAGAGGATCAGCTCTAGGGACTGCAGCTGGGGGAGGCCAGAGGGTCAGCCTCAGCCGTGGAGACTCTGGGGAGTGGTGGGTGCAAGATCCAACTTTAGCTGCAGAGTCTTTGACCATTGGGAGAAGAGTTATGGGAGGGTGAGTCTCAGAGCATGCCTGGAGAACAACCAGCTGGGCCAGGGATCTGAGCACCAATTTCCTCAGAACCCTTTGACCAGAACAAACAGTAAACAGCTCCCCACCCCTACCCCCTCAGGGCCCAGAGCTCACTCAACAGAAAGAGATTAACTCCCTCCCCCAGGGCCCAGCCCAGTGTCCAAGATCAACTCAGACCCTGCTGCTGAGGACCTCACTCCAGAGAAAGCAACCTGCACCTCCCCATTGGCTGGCCCTTGGAATTACTAAACCAAGGGAACAAAGCCTCTAGGATCCTCAAAAGCTGAGAGCCAGCGCAGAACCCCTACCCCACCCAACACAAGATGAAAAAAAGATCAGATAAAAGGGGGGGGGCATGGAGAAATACTTAGAAGGGACAAATCCTAACCCAGAGAGATCTAACACTGCTAAGGAGACTATGCATTGCTCCCCAGCCCAGAAAGACTTCCTTGAAGAAATCAGGAAGTTTAAAAATCAAATGGAAAAATTGCAAAAAGAAACTCAAGAGAAAATTAACATCTCACAGAAAGAAAACAAATCCTTGGAAAAAAAACAATTGGAGAAATACAAAATGAGAATAACTCTCTCAGATCTTCAATTGGGCAAATGCAAAAAGGAAATAATTCTCTCAAAACAACATTTGGGTAAATAGAAAAGTCCTTCAAAAATAGAATGAACCAACTGGAAAAGGAGTTGCGAAAGATAAATGAAGAAAAATCTTCTCCTCTAAAAAAAAAAAAGAAAGGAATTGGCAGAAAATAATGACTTCACAAGTCAACAAGATTGTGTTAAACAAACAAAAGATGGAAAAAATAGGAAAAAAACATGTAAAATGCCTCATCAACAAAACCACTGAACTTGAGAATTGATTGAGAATGGAGAAGCTGAGAATTATTGTCATTCCTAACAACACTGAAGAGAAAAAAAAAAGCCTAGACTTAAAATTACAGGATTTAGTGATGGAAAATTGCCCTGATATCATGGAACCAGAGCGCAAAATCGTGATTGTAAGAATACATCGATCCCCTCCAGAAAGAAATCCTAAAATGAAAACACCAAGGAATGTTTTGACCAAATTCCAGGACTATAAGATAAAAGAAAAAATCCTGCAAGCAGACAGAAAGAAAAAAAAATTGAGATACCAAGGAGCCACAATAAGGATTACACAGGACCTGGCCAAAGCAACATTAAGGGATCAAAGGGCCTAGAAAGAGATATTCCAAAGAGCAAAGGAGCTTGGAATGCAGCCAAGAATCCACTACCTGTCAAAGCTGAGGCTTTTCTTCCAGGGAAAAAGTTGGACATTTAATGAAATGGGAGACTTCCAAGATTTCATAATGAAAAGATCAGAGCTAAATAGAAAATTTGGACATCAAACAAGAGACTCAAAAGTCACAAGAAAAGATAAAAAAAATAAAAAAAAAACTGCTGCACAATAAGATGAAACTAGCTATATAACCACTTGGGAGAAAGAGTCTCATAAATGCAGAGAATTGTAACTCTATTAGAGAGAATATAGATAGCCAGAAGTGATGGACACTCATAATGTTCTGTGATTCAGATAGAGTGATTTAAAAATAATGCCTCCTTAAAAAGGGGGGGCCATAAGGAGAAGGGAGGTTGGAGAGAGAATGAATGGGGTAAAAAAATTACATCAAAAGGTACAAAAGACCTATTGTAATTCAGGGGAGGAAAGGAGGAGGTGAGAACCACCTGAATTTTCATGTCATAAGACTTGGCTTAAAGTTAACTTAGACACATTTAATCAAGATAAGAAACTTATCTTACCTTTCAAGCATTAAATGAGGAAAAAGGGAGGGGGAGGGGAGGGGGAGAAAAGGGGGAACTAACAGAAGGAAAAGGAGAAGGGGAAAAGGGAAAGGGGGGGAAAGGAGAGAGGGATTGATTTAAGAGGGCAAACACACTGAAGGTGGTGGCTTTCAGAAACAAAACACTGGGGAATATGGATAAAGGGGAAAAAGGGGGAAAATACAAACAGAAGGAAGTTGGCATGGAGGGCAATAAAGAGTTACTAATTATAATTTTGAATGTGAATGGGATGAACTATGCTTTAAAACATAAGCAATTAGCAGAGTGGATTAAAAACCAGAAACCTACAATACGCTGTTTACAAGAAACTCATTTGATGAAGAGAGATACATATAGAATAAAGGTAAAAGGTTGTAGCAAAATGTATTTTGTTTCAGCTGAAGTGAAAAAAGCAGGGGTAGCAATCCCTATCTCAGACAAAGCAGCTGCAAAAGTAGATAGCATTAAAAGAGATGCGGAAGGAAACTATATCCTCCTAAAAGGTACTATAGATAATAAAGTAATTTCAATACTAAATATTTATGCACCCAATAGTATAGCATCCAAATTCTCAGAAGAGAAGTTGAAAGAGTTACAGGAAGACATAGTAAAACTCTACAGTTGGAGACCTCAAACTCCCACTCTCAGGTTTAGATGAATCAAATCATAAAATAAACAAGAAGGAAGTTAAGGAGGTAAATAGATTGTAAGAAAACTTAGATATGATAGACTTATGGAGGAAATTGAATGGAGATAGAAAGAAATATACTTTTTTCCCCTGCATTACATGGCACTTACTCAAAAAATTGATCATGGACTAGGACATAAAAACCTAATAACAATTGCAGAAAGGCAAAAATAGAGAATGCATGTTTCTCAGATCATAATGCAATAAAAATCATATGCAATACTGGGCCAGGGAGATATAGACCCAGAACTAACTGGAAACTATGTAGCCTCATTTTTAAAAATGAGTGGATCAAGCAAAAATTATAGAAAGAATTAATTATTTCATCCTAGATAATGACAATAATGATACAATGTACCAAAACCTATGGAATACACTCAAGGAGGCTCTCAGGTGATATATATCTTTAAATGCTTACATGAAAAAATTAGAGAAAGAAGAAATCAATGAACTATGTATGCAACTAAAAAAATTAGAGAAAGGACAAATTAAAAAACCCAATTAAATACAAAATTAGAAATTCTAAAACATAAAGGAGAAATTAATAAAATTGAAAACAAGAAAACTATTGAACTAATAAATAAAACCAAGAGATGGTTTTATGAAAAAGTCAATAAAATTGATAGACTTCTGGTCAATTTGATTAAAAAAAAAGAAAGAAGAAAACCAAATTGCTAGTATCATAAATGAAAAAGATGATCTCACCACCGATGATGAACAAATTAAAGTAATAATTTGGGAATTATTTTGCCCAACTCTATGCCAATAAATTTGATAATCTAAGTGAAATGGATTAATATTTCCAAAAATATAAGTTGTCCAGATTAAATCAAGAAAAAATTTAAAACTTAAATAACTCCATCTCAGAAAAAGAAATTAAACAAGCCATTATTGAACTCCCTAAGAAAAAGTCTCCAGGGCCAGATTGATTCACAAGTGAATTCTACCAAACATTTCAGGAACAATTGGTTCCAATTCTATAGAAACTCTTCGTAAAAATAGGTGAGGACAGAACTCTGCCTAACTCTTTCTATGACACCAATATGGTGTTGATACCTAAACCAGAAAGAGTTAAAGCAGAGAAAGAAAATTATATACCTATCTCCCTGATGAATATAGATATACACATCATAAATAAAATCATAGAAAAACAATTAAAACAAGTTATCACTACAATAATACATTATGATCAAGTAGGATTTATCCAAGGAATTCAAGGTTGGTTCAATATTAGGAAAACTGTTAGCATAATTAATTATATCAATAACATACCTATCAGAAATCATATGATCATATAAATAGATGCTGAAAAATCTTTTGAAAAAAATACAGCACCCATTCCTACTAAAAACACTAGGGAGTGTAGGAATAAATGGTTTGCTCCTTAGAATAATAAGCAGTATCTATCTGAAACCATCAACAAGCATTATATGCAACCAGTATAGACTTGAGGCATTCCCAATAAAATCAGGGGTGAAACAAGGATGCCCATTATCATCAGTACTATTCAATATCTTATTAGAACTGTTAGCCTCAGCAATAAGAGAAGGAAAAGAAATTGAAGAAATTGTGATAGGGAAGAAGGAGACAAAACCCTCACTCTTTGCAGATTACATGATGGTATACCTAGAGAATCACAAAAAGTCATCTAAAAATCTACTAGAAATAATTAGCAACTTTAGCAAAGTAGCAGGATGTAAAAAAACCCCTCATAAGCCCTCAACATTTCCATATATGACTAGCAAGATACAGCAGAAAGAGCCAGAAAGAGAAATCCCATTCAAAGTAATCTCAGACAAAATAAAATACCTGGGAGTATACCTGGCAAGTCAGACTCAAAAACTTTTTGAAAACAATTACAAAACTCCTTTCATGCAAATAAAATCAGATTTAAATACCTGGGCAAACATCAACTGTTCATGGATAGGTCGAGCTAATACAATAAAAATGACAATTCTACTAAAACTAAACTACTTGTTTAGTGCCCTACCAATCAAAATTCCAAAAAATTACTTTAATGAGTTAGAAAAAGTTGTAAGTAAATTTATATGGAGAAACAAAAAGTCAAGAATTTCCAGGAAGTCAGTGAAAAAAGTGCAAAAGAAGGTGGCTTAGCCTCATCAGATCTAAAATTATATTATAAAGCATTGGTCCTCAAAACTGTATGGTATTGGCTAAGAAAGAGAGTGGTGTACCAGTAGAATAGATTAGGTGCAATAGCAGGAAATGATTATAGTAATCTGCTGTTTGAGAAACCCAAAGAGTCCAGCTTTTGGGATAAAAACTCTCTCTTCAATAAAACCTGTTGGGAAAATTGGTAGTTAGTATGGAAGAAACTAAGGTTAGACCAACACTCTACACCCTATACCAAGATAAGATCCAAATGGATACAGGATTTACACATAAAAAACAATATTATAAGTAAACTAGAAGATAAAGGAGTAGTTTACCTGTCAGATCTATGGAAAGGGAAAAAAGTTTATGACCAAGGAAGAAATAGACAACATCATTCAAATCAAACTAGATAATTTTGACTACATTAAATAAGCACGCTTTTTCACAGACAAAACCACTGTAAACAAGATCAAAAGAAATGTAGTAAATTGGGAAACAATTTTTGCAAGTAGTATTTCTGACAAACTACTCATTTCTAAAATATACAGAGAACTGAGTCAAATCTTCAAAAAAAAAACCAAGCCATTCCCCATTTGACAAATGGTCAAAGAATATGCAAAGGTAATTTATAACTGAGTAAATCAATGCAATCCATAGTCATATGAAAAATTTTTCCAAATCATTAATTATTAGAGAAACACAAATTAAAGCATCTCTGAGACACCACCTCACACCTCTCAGATTGGTTGGTATGACCAGAAAGGACAATGATCAATGTTGGAAGGGATGTGGGAAATCTGTGATACTAGTACATTGTTGGTGGAGCTGTGAACTCATCCAAACTTTCTGCAGAGCAATTAGGGATTATGCCCAAAGGGCAAAAAAAAAAATGTACATACCCTTTGACCCAGCAATATCACTACTGGGTCTATACCCTGAAGAGATGATAAGACAAGGGTAAAAACATCACTTGTACAAAAATATTTATAGCAGCATTGTTTGTGGTGGCAAAAAATTGGAAATTAAGTGAATGTCCATCAATTGGGGAATGGCTTAACAAACTGTGGTATATGTATGTCATGGAACATTATTGTTCTATTAGAAATCAGGAGGGATGGAAATTCAGGGATGCCTAGAAAGATTTACAGGAACTGATGTTGAGCGAGATGAGCAGAACCAGAAAAACATTGTATACCCCAACAGCAACATGAAGATGAAGATTAACCTTGATGGACTTGCTCATCCCTTCAGTGCAACAACCAGTAAGAATTTTGAGCTTTCTGCACTGGAGAATACCATCTATATGCAGAGAAAGAATTATGGAATTTGAACAAAGACCAAAGACTATTACCATCAAATTAGAAAAAAAAAAAGCATTATATTATGATGTAATTTTACTCTCTCATACTTTATTTTTCTTCCTTAAGGATATAATTTCTCTGTCATCACATTCAACTGAGATTAACGTATAATATGGAACCAATGGAAACGCTAACAGAATGTCTTCTGTGGGGGGTGGGGGGGAGGGAAGCAAGAATTGGGGAAAAATTGTAAAAACTCAAAATAAATAAACTCTTTTAAAAAAAGATTATAGATTTACAAATACAAAAGAGTATGTATCAGTAAAGAAGAGGGAAGGAAGATCAAATTAGCTCCATTTTTAGCTTTAGCCCAGACCTAGGTTTAAGATTTGTTTTTTTTTTTTTTGGTTTCCTTTCATGGTATGTTATGTTATTTCCCTTAATTAATAACTATGAAAACAAATAAGAAACTTGAAGAAGGAACAAAGAGATCTTTTAATGGTACCAAGACAGGGTAAAAGCTGGAAATCTGTAAACTTTCTTGCATGACTCTCTTCAAGAGAATTATTGGTAGTAAAAATCAAAGGTTGGTGGAAAACAAATGAAATCATGGGAGTTCACTAGTAATGCATAAGTAGTAAATTTGGATAAAATGTTTTCAAAAGTTTGAAACCAATGCAAACAGCTTTTTGATATAACAAATTTATTCCTGTGGGCATATCCCCTTATGTAAAAAAAAATCAGAAATTTCATTATTTTTTCTAGCCATAATCTGAATGGATGATTTGACTAATTTATAAAATTTGGATTAAAATGAAGGTAATCAAATTAAGCCTTTCTACATTATGAAGAAATATACTTTATAAAAACTTAAAGAGTGGTCACTCAGTCTCTGACAATTCACTTTAAAAATTTCTTATTTGGGATTTCTAATAATTATAAATGACTAATCTTGAAATTTATTAATTCATTAAGCAAACATTTTCTAAATTCAAATGTTGTGCTAGGTAAGTAGTAGGGATAAAAATTTAAAAAATTGCAACTAAAGATTAAGGAGCATAGGTAGGAAATATGAACATAGATTAAATATATGTATATAGCATATACATAATTGTATATATATATAAATGCATGTGCATATGAATATGGGCATGTATGTTTATACTGGCCCATGTATTTGAGTGTATTTATACATATGTGTCTATGCTAAGTGCATATATTTAATTCAAGAGAAGTAATCAACTTAAGGGCACCAGGATTAGCACTCTATTGTATGATGTGCCTAAGAACTGAAGAAAGCAAGGGACTTTACAGTTTGGATGTGGAGAGAAAAGATATTATTGTAGGCATGAAGAACAGACTAGAAAATAAAATATCATGAATAGCAAACTGCAAGTGGGTCTATGAGGCTGAAATTGAATGTCTATGAAGAAAAATCATTTACGGGAAAGATCATTGAATCTGAAGTCAGATTCACTGGTTTCAGCTCCTCTCTGGTGATCTGAACAATTCACTTCTCTTAATTCTATGGCCCTGTTTCTCTTTTGTAAAGTTAGGGGGCTGAACTATATGACATCTTAAGTTTTATCCTAAATTTAATTAATGATCTTCTGATTCTAACCCTAGAAATGTAAACTGAAGAAATAATGTAAAACCTTTCATTACCCAAAAAGAGGTGTACATTTTATACCAGAGTCAGTCAGAAGCCACTTGAGTGGCAGTCATATGATTTCTGACAAATATTGAGTTGTCAACTGGGTGAAGGGTAGATGGCATAAAAGAAAGACTGGCAAGACCAATTTAAAGATTATGGTAGTAGTCGATGTGAAAGTCATTTAAAGTTTGGACTAGAATGGTGACCACGTAGATGGGGATAATGGGATGCATGCAAATTTCTTTTTGAAACAGAATTGACAGTTGGAGAGAGAAAAGAACTGATAAATGATTCTACTGGGTGATTAGAAGAATGCTGATAGAATTCAGATAAATTAGAAAAAGGGACCTTATAAGGGAAAACTAATGATATAATAGACTTAAGAAAACTATGGGATAGCCAATTTAATAGGCAATAAATGTAATACTAGAAATGTAAAACTAGTCAAAATAGACTAGGCTTATATATTAATAAATATCAATATTATCTTCATAAAATATCCAAGATTACTGAATTCATAGGAGCTGACAAGTTTAAAAGGAAGTTTGGAGAGAAAAGAAGATCCCAGGTTATAGCCCTATAATTAGAACAATGGGTATGGATGATAATCCAACAAAGGAGAGTGAGACTGAATGATCATGTTGGTAGGAAAATAACAAGAAGGAAAACCTGGGTCCAGTGAAATTCCAGTTGAGAGCAAGTAGCCAGAAGTGGGCAGAGGTTATAATTTTGTCACCATTATTAGGCAATACTATCATTAAGTGGCTACCTTTATTGATATTAATAATGCAACCATAATTTTGTTTTGCATGTAAATATAAATACACGTATGGATGTAAAAAAATTTGACATTTTAAGTAAGGAAAAAAGTCCCAGAATGTAGCAAAATCAGGAACAACAAGAGGAAAATGGAAAGAACTTGCCACAAGCTAATATTTACAGAAAAGTAACTGAAGACCAACTCATCTTCTTTCTGTTTCTGACTTTCACACTCTCATCACAAGCCTAGCAGTCTTGGACACTGTGGTATTCCTGGGTAACTTCAGTTTTAGTATTAGGTTTCAATGTTAAAGCCTTGGCAGTGTATGTTTTGTGAGTCCTAATCCAGGAAAGAACTAGGATCAT
Source organism: Macrotis lagotis (assembly GCF_037893015.1). NCBI lineage: Eukaryota > Metazoa > Chordata > Mammalia > Peramelemorphia > Peramelidae > Macrotis > Macrotis lagotis. The sequence goes on from NC_133666.1 coordinate 337,165,590, forward strand.
GAATCAAAGTAGATCATATTACAAAACAAAAGAAAGGCAGTGATTAAAAAAGTGAGGCTCCTGGGAGAGTACATAGTACAGGAGGGATGAAAAGAAATGTATACAGAATTTCAGAAAATACATCAAGCTAACATAGAAGGTATGAAAGTGGCAGAGAGATACTGGTGAATAGTTTTCTCCTCTCTTTGCCTCCCTTATTGAGTTCAGACTGGATACTTAAGAAAATAATTTACAAAAAGAAGTGTAGAACTCAGATGGATGAGATTATTGAAGTGAAGAATAAGACTTCAGTGACTTCCTGGGAGTATTCATGGAATACTGCTCCAAAGGAATGCAATTATGCCATCAGGGCAACAGATTTTGTCCATCCATTATGATCTAATATGAACAGAAAATGGGAAAGAACATAGAAATTGTGGACTGATGCTAAAGAATAATTCAATGAATTTCACTATTGGTGTAATGATGTAATGATATAGTGATGTAGAGATAAAAGTCAAAGTTTCTTCTCTAAAGATACATTTATTCTATCTTGTCTGGACTGTTGTTAACATCTTGCTGATTGGTTTGCACCAAAAGCCTTTCCCCACTCCTTCCATCCTTGATACAGCTGTCAAACTGATCTTCCTGAAATAGGCATTTCCGAACATTTCCTGTTCCTATTCATTAAACTCCAATGACTTCCTTTTACCTTATGACTTTAAGTATATATAAAAATCTCTGTTTGACTTTTAAAACCTTTCACAACCTTCCAACTTTTCAATCTTTTTCAATCTTTGTCTACTCCAGATACTTGGGTATCCAGTGAAACTAGGTTCCTTGATTTCTTGAATTCACACAATCCATATTCAAACTCTACCTTGACCACCTCATCTTCCAATGGCTTTTCTCCATTGCCTGGGGTGCTTTCTCTTCTTATCTTTGACTCAGGTTCCTTTAAGTTTTATTTAAATACTTATATTATGCAAAAGAAGCTTCCCTTAGTTGTCTTTAGTATTAGTGCCTCACCTTTTTGTTGGATTGCATTCTACTTATCCTGTGTATGTCTTGTTATATTTAGCACAAAAATCTTTGCAGATAATTTTCTTAATAAATCTGTAAGATTCTTGAAAGTGGGTATTATTTTCTTTTTCCCCCTTCTTTATTTGCTTTCACTTTGCACACTACCAGTACACACACACACACACACACACACACACACACACACACACACACACACATATTAGATAATTTAAAATGCTTGTCAACTTGACTTATCAGAAGAAGCAAAATAAACTGATATAGAAGGTACAAAATAAATGGTTGAGGGGATACATCAGTAACAATGAATAATGGGAAAGGTTTCATAAAAATATTTGCACATAAGCAGAGCCTTAAGGATGTACAGGTTTTAAGAGATAGAATTGAAGGGGAAGCTTTGTGGTGCAGTGGAGCACGGACCCTGGAGTCAGGAGAACCTGAATTCAAATTCACCTCAGACACTTAATAATTATGTAGCTGGGTGACCTCACTCAAGTCCCTTTAATCCCATTGCCTTGTCAAAAAAAGAGACATAGAAGTAAAAAAGTTCTCTACAAGGAGGGACAATCAATACAAAGGCATTTTTGAAATGCTTTTTTAAAAAATTATTTTTATATTGTTATGTGTCTGTGTGTAAAGAGTTCTTTGTGATTGTACATTAGAGTGAATGAAAGTAGGTAATGTGTGATAAGTTTAAAAGGCAGTTTGGAATTATAATGAAAACTATATTATACTTAAAGTCATAATAGGAATAAGAAAAAAATTAGAGTTAAAACTGCACCTTTTGAGTCCATTAGTGTATAGAAGTTCTAGATGAGAATACAATTTCTCCAAATTTAGGTAGATACTTTCTGTGCAAATTATAGTTTTATAGAGTAACTGACAACATTGAGAGGTAATGTGATTTGTAAAAATTAAATAATTAGTATGGTTTGTGAATAGAATTCTCTGTCCACTATGCTATACAAAAGTCAATGGAAAATGTTATTAAACATATGCATTATATATTCTGGCAAAGAAAAGATAGACTATATGGAAAGAAAGAGTAATAAGAACATACTACTAAAATTGTTCAATTCTGCCCAACTCTTCATGATCCCATATTGTTTTGAGAGTTTTTTTTGGCAAAGAGAATACATTTTCCATTTCCTTCTCCAGATCATTTAAATAGATGGATAAACCGAGGGAAACAGTAGTAAGTGACTTGCACAGGGCTGCATGCTAGTAACTGTCTGAGGCTGAACTTGAACTCAGCTCTTCTTGGCTCCAGCTCAGCCCTCTATCCATTGCACAGGCTAGCTGCCAACAGTTCTTGCTCAGTCCATGATATGATATGATATGATATGATATGATATGATATGATATGATATAATATGATATGATATGATATGATATGATATCATACCATACCATATCATATTATATTATTATATTAGCATTGAAGGGAGAAATTGTCATACTGTATAGCTCAGTCAAATATTCTTTGAGAAGAAATAGTGAATTCAGAATATGTCTATTCATATAAATTATGTAATTGGATTAGCAACAACTCACAAAAGAAATTTGCTGTTTATTAATAAAACATCTAATTCAAAAGAAATGAAGTAAACCTGTGACATTTAATCAACAAGAGAATATTGTATTTATGTTCCTCAAATCTATCCATCAATAAACCCTCAAAAAAAAAGACATAATGTGTTTATTACATTATATGAAGATTTGAATCCACAACAAAGGAAGGCACATACTACATAATATATATATTTAAAAGCATCCTCAGAAAAGTTTGAGAAACTGATTATTTTAAACCACTCAAAAGCAATCTATTATGATCTGACTCATTAATAAAAATTGTCAATTTCTAATAATTTTTCTATATTAAATTTTAGATTTAATAAATAATAGCAAAAGATAAAAGGTAGACCATATTTTACTGGCCCATTCAACCAACACTTTTATTGTTAATAATGGTAATGATAACAATTATGGGCAACATGTAGTATACTACATTTATAAGATGATTTTCATAAATTATCACAACAATTCTGTGGTTGTTGCATTGCATTTTCAGATTAAAAAATATAGATTGATAGAGCTTAAATGATTTGTCTAGGTTGATTGAGTTAAGAGTTTAAAAATCTCCAAAACTTATAGCAAAAGTCTTTGTCAATATATTAGGTCAATATTTTTGCTTCTATTACCTAGCTGTGACTTTGTGCAAGTCATTTAACTCTATTTCCATGCCAAAAAGTAAGGGAAAAATATATTTTCTTCTATTAAGCTGCTGTTCAGTTGTATCTAACACTCTGTGAGCCCTTGGGCATGAATTTTCTTGCAAAAATATGGGATTACTTTTACATTTTCTTCTCCAGTGTCTCCATTTTACAAATGCCTGTAAAGTGACTTGCTCATGGTCTCACAGGTAGTGTCTGAGAAGAGATTTAAACTCAGATCTTTGCTGATTCTGGTTCCAGTGATCTATCCACTGTACTACCTAGTCATCATCCTGTTAAGTATACCAAAATTATTGAACTGAAAGTTCTCAAATTTCATTTTAAACATATTTTAAATATAGAATTTGTTCTGTTCTTTGTGCAAGGCAGTGGGGTTAAGTGACTTGACCAAGGACACACAGCTATGTAATTACTCTTGTTTATACAAAATAATTTTTGAAGTAGAACAATTGTTATTAAACAATTTGTTACTTCCAATTAAGATCACAATATCTTAATATCAGCAACTACAGAGAGATTAAATTACTTGCCCAAAATAATTCAGATAATCAGAATGATTTATTGGAACTTGGTATCCTATCCAAAAATATATTTGCCTGATATTTTTAATAGAACTACTAAGGTTTCATAACACCTAAGGATTATCTCAAATGTACCTTAGTAGTTCTATTAAAATCTCAGTCAAAAACTAACTGATTTCTGTAATTATAGCAGAGGTAGATTTTACAAATATGTTTCATCCTACTCATTTTTCAGTTATATCTTATTTCTTTAGAAGATGATTATAATATAATTTCCTAAAATTTAAGAATGAATTAGATATTATTCAGAGAATTTTCATAAACCTCTCTTAAATTTAGTAGTATCACAATGAGAAATTAGTAACTACTGAGTTTTGTATGGTTCCCACACATAATTTTAAATTTCTCAATTCTCTTTAGACCCTCAGGGGGGCAGTGTTGGGCAATAGAAAGAAAACTTTGGACTCAAGAAGCTTGTAGCCTTCCTTTGCTAATTACTACTTTTTGATCTTGGACAAGTCATTTAACCTGTTTGGGCTCCCACTTTTCTCACCCCAAAATGAGGAGACTGGACTAAATGACTTCTAAGTTCCATTCTAGCCTACATCTGCAGGTCTATAATCCTACATATTGAAATTAATATCTGAAAGACAGGTGACCAAATACACAGACTTTTAAAAATGAAAACTTGGTTTTTTTGCTAATCAACAAATACATTTTACTTTCAAACATATATAATGTCATGAGTATCTAATTGCCTGGTATTAGGAGAATAAATCCTCTCCTAGATTGTAATCACATAATAGCTGTCATGGCTTGATAAAGTATTAATCTTAGCTTGATAAATTCACTCAACCTGCATTTGTTTGGGTCTCAGAAAATAAAGAGACTGCTTGCTTGAACAACACTCAAAATCTCTTCCACTCAGTTCTGGCTCATAGATGTCTTTCTATCATAACTTTTGAGACTCTATTGTTACCTGTATACTCTAATGTCAACAGAGAAAGATAGTATTGAGGAAGAACTCAAGGACACTTTTTAGACATGGTCATAAAATGGATAGGTATTTAAGATCTTATCCTAAATGAAAGGCATTTAGGTTCTGGATAAGTTTTTCCTAGTGGGGGGAAAAAAAAAAACATTGAAGTAGTTGTGGGTTTGTAAAATCTAGTCAGTCATTCACTTTCTATGCTTGATAGGCTCAAAGATGAATAATTCATGATCATTAAAAGGATTGAAATTTTATAATTAAAAGTATTGCAGAATTCTTGTAGAAATTACTGTATTAGAGTCATATATGATGCCTTTATTGAGCCAGAGCAAAAATGCTAACATTAGCATAATGATTACAGAACAATGCTCAGTGTGTGGAAGACCTGGGTTTAAATCCTAACTCTGAACTTGATTAGCTATGGGATTATGAGCAAGTTGCTTAACCTCTTTGAAATCATTTCCTTAACTATTAAATGGATATTATTTTACCTGTAGCACCGATCCCAATGGGGTTGTTATGAATCTCACATGAAATAATGTTTGTCAAGTACTTTGCAAAATTTAAAGTTCAGTATAAATGTCAATTATTATTAGCCTATTTTGAGAATATCCTTATATAATTCCCCCCCAGGCATTTTGTCATGTGACTAGGCAAAACCACTTTTCAGGCAAACACTCTACAACCACATTTCCTCCTATCCTGATGTTTCACTGATAAATCCCAATGATATGCATTTGCTATAAGCATAAAGTGATTTATTTGATCTTTGAGAAACACACAGGAAATCAATGAAAGAAAAATGAATGCTAAATATAAATGGTTACAGAAGATCCTAACTATGCCTAGAGCTAGAGTAGAAGGTAGTTTTGATTCAAAAGCACCTCAACAGGAAATAGCCTGGTTTATTCCATTTCTAGCTCTCTTAGCCCTTGGCTAACACTATGGCCTCAGCTGGAGAGGTCATTTGACATCACAGCCTCGACAAATATAAGTCCTTTAATGAAGAAAACAATTTAATCAATTTTTTTCAACATAATATATGAATGCACCTTGGAAAAAATTCAATTGACTGTTATCCCAAAATACAGGGCTTTGTTAAAATTGTATTAAAAGTTCTTTGCCTTCCTCACTTCTTACTAGAAACCTGGAAGAATTATAAATGTTGAATAGTCAGAATATTTTCTCACCTTTATGCCTCAGCCCTACCTGCAAAGGTGTATCATACTTGCCAGGTATATGTAGTCCTTTGAGGACTGCTAATTCACTGAAGCTAGCAAAAATGGCACAGATGTCATTTCTGAGAAAATGAGATTGAGGTAAAATGGGGAACAGATATTGAAAATTCTATAATTCATCTATTTGGGGTAGGGAAGACTCATGTGAGGAGGCAGACCCAGTCTTGGTAGATTAGATGCTGCTAGAAGATCAGGGTGCTTCTATTTTAAAACATGAAAAACGAATTTGAAAACTCAATTTTTTTTTCTTTTTTAGGTTTTGGCAAGGCAAATGGTGTTAAGTGGCTTGCCCAAGGCCACACAGCTAGGTAATTGTTAAGTGTCAGAGACTGGATTTGAACCCAGATATTCCTGACTCCAAGGGTGGTGCTTTATCCACTATGCTACCTAGCTGCCCCCAAAATAAAAACTCCCAGGAATGTTATAGCCAAATTTCAGAACTCCCAAATCTAGGATAAAAATATCACAAGTAGCTGGAAAGCTACATGTCATGAAACTACAGTCAGGATCACACAGGAATTAACAGCATCTATATTAAGGGTTCATAGGGCTTGGAATATGATATTCTAGAAGGCAATAGAGCTTATATTACAACTAAGCATCAACAACTCAGCAAATCTGAGCATGCTCTTTCAGGTGAAAAGATGGATATTCAATGAAATAGGGGACTTTCAAACTTTGCTGATGAAACAACCAGAGCTGAAGAGAAAATTTGATTTGCAAGTATAGAACTCAGGGTGAAGCATAGATAGGGTGGACAGAAAGGACAAATTATGAGGGACATAATGATGTTGATCTGTTTTAATTCCTGCATGGGAAGATGATATTGATAACTCATATGAACCTTCTCATTTGTTAGGGAAGTTAGAAGGAACATATATAAACAAGGCATAGGAGGGAGCTGAATATTGAAGGTATAATATATTATAAAGATGAAGTTAATGGGGGAAAGATAAATGTGAAAAGGAGAGGAGAGGTAGAATGTGCTAAGATATTTCATATAAAAGATGCAAGAAAAAGCTTTTGCAATGGAATGGAAGAGGGGGAAGGTGAGGGGGAATGAATGTGCCTCCCTTCTTATCAGAAGTGATTCAGAGAGGAAATAACATACACAATCAATTGGGTATAAAAATATATCTTACTGGAGAGGTAAAAAAAGGAGCAGAAAGGGATAGGAATAAGGGGATGGGGAAGGGGAGAGGTTGTAGGTGATAGAAGAGAGGGGAGATCATGGGAGACTGTATTCAGATACCCTCTGAGGAGGGCCAAGGTGAAAGGAGAGGTAGAGAATAGAATAAATGGCGGTGGGGAGGAATAGGATGGAAAGAAATAGCAGCTATATGAAACAATATTGAAGAAACTTCTCTGATGAACTAATGATAAAGAATGTGATCCATCCCAATGAGAGAGTTGATGGTATCTGAATAAGGACTGCAGCACATTGTTTTACCTCTCACTTTATTTTTCTTGAGATTTCTCTGCCTTTGTGTGGGGGAAGAGGGATTATATTAACTTTTACAAAAATATTATTGTAGTAACATGAAAAATAAATTAATTTAAAAAAAGAAGTCTCTCTGTACAACTACACAAACCCCTGGAAGCTTGGAATAGTGTGCCTTATACCCTAGAAGCAGAGTTCAAATTTATCAAAAACTTAAAAGCCAAGTTAGGAAAATGAACAAACAATAGAAAAAACAAACTCTTATTCTAGAAAGTTACTCTGATGACAGGGAAGGTCAAAACATAAACCTAGAAGAAGACAGCAAGTCAAAGTTCCTATATGCAAGGTCTTCAAGAAAATTATTATGTTGTCTCAAGACATGGAAGAACTCAAAAAGGATTTTGAAAATCAAAGTAAGAGAGGTAGAGGAAAAATTGATAAGAGGAAATGAGAATGAAATAAAAAAAACATAAAAAAGCCAACAGTTTGGTAAAGAAAACTCAAAAAATTGAAGGAAAAATACCTTTAAAAATTAGACTAAATGGTAAAAGAAATACAGAAAGTCATTGAAGACAAAAATATAACTTCTTAAAAAAGTAGAATTAGAAAAATTGAAAAATAAAAGTAAAATAGTCATTGAAGAAAATAATTCTTTACAGATTACAACTGAGTAAATGGGATCTAATGATTATATGAGAAATCAGCAAGCAATAAAACAAAAGCAAAAGAATAGAAAAAAATAGAAGCTAATGTGAAATATTTCATTGGAAAAATAACTGACAAGTAACATAGATCCAGTAGAGATCATTTAAAAAATTTTTGAACTACCTGAAAACAATGATCAAAAGGAACACTTGGAAAGCAACTTTCAAGAAATTATCAATGAAATCTGCACTGCCATTCTAGATCCAGTGCATAAGATAGAAATTAACACTAATCACCTCCTGAAAAAAATCTTAAAATGAATATTACAGTCAAATTCCAGAACTCTCAGGTCAGAAGAAAATATTATAAGCAGTCTGAAAGAAACCTAAATCCAAGTATCAATGTATACTGTATCCAAGTACAATGAGGCTACAGTTAGGATAATACAAGATTAGCATCATCTATATTAAAGAGTTATAGGCTTGAAATATGATATTCCTTAAGGCATAAGAGCTAGGATTACAACCAAGAATCAACTACCCAGAAAAATTGAGGATAATCCTTCATGGGAAAAATGGATATTCAATGAAATAGAACTTTCAAGTACTCTTGAAGGAAAGATCACAATTGAGTAGAAAGTTTGACTTTCAAATATTAGAATCAGGAAAAAATGTATAAAGGATAGGGAAATCATAAGGAGCATAATAATTTTAAACTGTTAGCATTACTGTTTGGAAAGATGCCACTAGTAACTCATAAGAACTTTCTTATTTTTAGGGTAGTTAGAAGTAATATATATATGGACAGAGGACATGGATATGTATTATTTATGAAGGAGCATTATCTAAAAAATAATAAAGTTGATACAAAGAGTTTCATAAGAAGTTTGTCATATGAAAAATACTCTGACACTATTGATTAGAGGAATGCAGAGTCAAGGAAATCTCAAAGACTTCCATATACACTAGATTGGCTAATGACAGAAAAGATTCTTTTGACAGAAAAGAAAAATTACAAATATTGGGGGGGAATGTAGGAAAAATGAAACAATGCATTATTGGTGGAGTTGTGAACTAATTTTACAATTTGGAACTGTGATCTAAAGGCTATAAAACCATGCATAAAAGTATTTTTAGTTCTTTTCTGGTGATAAATAATCGAGGATTGAAGGGTGCCCATCAATTGAAAAAACTGTTATATGTGATTATGATAGAGCACTATTCTGCCATAAGAAATGATGAATAGGATGCTCTCAGAAAAAGCTGAAAAGATTTAATATGAGTTGTTGCAAAGTTAAATGTTCTATATACAAAATAATAGCAATATTGTAATAAGAGCAGCAGTGATCTCAACTATTCTTATTAATAGGATAATACAAGACACCTCTGAAGGTCTTATGAAAAATATGCTATCTATCCACAGAGACAGAACTGATATTGTCTGAATACAGACATGCTTTTATAATTTTAATTTTTAAATTTTTATTTTTGCAAGGCAAATGGAGTTAAGTGGCTTGCTCAAGGCCACATAGCTAAGTAATTATTAAGTTTCTGAGACCAGATTTGAACCCACGTACTCCTGACTCCAGGGCCAGTACTTTACCCACTGTGCCACCTAGCTGCCCCTTTTTTATTTTCTTCATTATTCTTGAAGGTTTTCTTAATTTTATTTTCTATATTTTCTTTCAAAATATGACTATTATGGAAATCTTTTGCATGACTTCATATCCACAACCTACATCAAATTGCTTGCTTGCTCAATGAAGGAGAATGGGGATAGAGTAAGAGAAGAGATTTTTGGAACACAAAATTTTGTAAATGAATGTTAAAAATGTTTTTATTTTTCATGTAACTGTATGTATATGTAAAATATTAAAAAAATCTTTAGGTGTGTATTTACTCTCTTTAAAGACATTATAAACCTGGAGAGGAGTGTCTTAATAAGGTTTAGTGTGTAAGTCATATAAATATTAATTTCATATACCTTTGAAATTTTTATAATTCTTAATGGTTAAGATTAATTTTCATGTCTAAAATATTAAAGGGAAATATAACATAGAGTACTCATAAATTACAAAGGTATTTGTTAAATAGTCATCTGTAATCTATATGGACCCTGAAAGCAGAGAGGGAGTCAAAATAATCTAAACTACTAAAGCAAATGTAAAATGCAGGTGGGTTAATTCAGCCAGTCCAAACCCATGGTAAAAGTGAACCTGGAGAGAGTTGAGAATTGGCACTATAAATAGATTATATAATAGAAATCAAATAATATGATGCTATATATATGTATATATATATATATATGTGTGTGTATATATATATATATATATATATAATGTAATTTTTTTCTTTTTTTTTTGTCTTATATCATTCCATTTAGGGCATATAATTTCTATTTTTTTTTGGTTTTTAAAGATTTTATTTATTTTGAGTTTTACAGTTTTTCCCCCTAATCTTACTTCCCCCTCACCCCTACAGAAGGCAATTTGTCAGGTTTTACATTGTTTCCATGGTATATATTGAGAGAAATCATATCCATAAGGAAGAAACATAAAGTATAAGAGATAGCAAGATGAGACAATGAGGGCTGCTATGAATATTTTTGTACAAGTGATGTCTTTACCCTTTTTCATCATCTCTTCAGGGTATAGATACAGTAGTAGTAGTAGTAGTAGTAGTATTGCTGAATCAAAGGGTATTCATATTTTTGTTGCCCTTTGGGCATAGTTCCAAATTACTCTCCAGAAAGGTTGGATGAATTCAGAGTTCCCCCAGCAATGTAATAGTGTTCCAAGATTTCCCACAACCCTTCTAAAAATGATCAGTATCCTTTCTGGTCACATTGGCCAGTCTGAGAGGTGTGAGGTGGTACCTCAGAAAGCTTTAATTTGCATTCCTCTAATACATAATGATTTAGAGAAATTTTTCATATGACTATGGATTGCTTTGATTTCCTCATCTATAAATTGCCTTTGCATATCCTTTGACAATTTGTTAATTGGGGAATGACTTTTTTTAAAAAAATATAACACAATTCTCTTAATATATTAGAAATGGGGGCGGCTAGGTGGCATAGTGGATAAGGGGAGGCTAGGTGGCATAGTGGATAAAGCACTGGACTTGGAGACAGGAGTACCTGGGTTCAAATCCGGTCTCAGACAATTAAGAATTACCTAGCTGTGTGGCCTTGGGCAAGCCACTTAACCCCATTTGCCTTGCAAAAAAAAAAAAAAAAAACTTAAAAAAATGTATATTAGAAATGTCAGAAATATTAGTTGTAAAGTTTGTTTCCTAGTTTGCTACTTTTCTTTTGATCTTGGTTACAATAGTTTTGTCTGTGAAAATACTTTTTAATTTTATGTAATCAAAATCATCCAGTTTGCTTTGGTGATGTACTCTGTCTATTCCTGGGTCATAAACTGCTTCCCTTTCCATAGATCTGACAGGTAAAATAGTCCTGATTTATTAATTTGCTTATAGTATTCTTTTATGTCTAATTCCTCTATCCATTAGGATCTTATCTTGGTATAGGGTGTGAGGTGTTGGTCTAATCTAAGTTTCTTCCATACTAACTTCCAATTTTCCCAGAAGTTTTTAATCAAACAGCGAGTTTTTATCCAAATAACTGGACTCTTTGGGTTTATCAAACAGCAGATTACTATAATCATCTCCTGCTTTTGCACCTAATCTATTCCACTGGTCCACCACTCTATTTCTTACACAATGCCAGACAGTTTTGATGACTGATGCTTTATAATATAATTTTAGATCAGGTAGGGCTAAGCCCCCTTCTTTTGTACTTTTTTTCCATTGAATCCCTGGATATTCTTGACTTTTTATTTCTCCATATGAATTTACTTACAACTTTTAACTCTTTAAAGTAACTTTTTTGGAATTTTGATTGGTAGGGCACTAAACAGATAGCTTAGTTTTGATGGAATTGTCATTTTTTATTATATTAGCTCTACCTATCCATGAGCAGTTGATGTTAGCCCAGTTATTTCAATCTGATTTAATTTGTGTGAGAAGAGTTTTATAATTGTTTTCAAAAAGTTTCTAAGTCTGCCTAGGCAAATAGACTTCCAGGTATTTTATATTGTCTGAGGTTACTTTGAATGGGGTTTCTCTTTCTAGCTCTTCCTGCTGTATCTTGCTAGTCATATATAGAAAGGTTGAGGATTTATGAGGGTTTATTTTATATCCTGCAACTTTTCTAAAATTGCTAATTGTTTCCAGTAGTGTTTTGGATGATTTTTTGGGATTCTCTAGGCATACCATCATGTCATCTGCAAAGAGTGAGATTTTGTTTCTTCCTTCCCAATTCTAATTTCTTCAATTTCTTTTTCTCTTATTGCTGAAGCTAATATGTCTAATACAATATTGTATAGTGGTGGTGATAATAGGCATCCTTGTTTCACCCCTGATCTCACTGGGGATGCCTCTAGCCTCTCCCAATTGAATATAATGCTTGTTGATGGTTTCAGACAGATACTGCTTATTATTCTAAGGGACAATCCATTCATTCCTACACTCTCTAGTGTTTTTAGTAGGAATGGGTGCTGTATTTTATCAAAAGTTTTTCCAGCATCTATTGATATGATCATATAATTTCTGATATGTTTGTTGTTGATACAATTGAGTATACTAACAATTTTCCTAATATTGAACCAACACTGAATTCTTGGGATGAATCCTACTTGGTCAAATCCTAGTAATAACTTGTTGTAATCATTTTGCTAAGATTTTATTTAAGATGTTTGCATCATTATTTATGAGGGAGACAGGTCTATACTTTTCTTTCTCTGTTTTAACTTTTCCTGGTTTAGGTATCAGCACAGATTTAGTCAGAGTCCCGTCTTCCCTTATTTTCCCAAAAAAGTGTCTATAGAAATGGAAGCAATTCTTCCTTAAATGTATGGTAGAATTTATTTGTGAATCCATCAGGACCTGGATATGTTTTCTTAGGGAATTCAATGATGGCATTTTGAATTTCTTTTTCTGAGACAGAGTTGTTTAGACATTTAATCTCTTCTTCATTTAAACTGGGCAACTTATATTTTTGTAAATATTCATCCATTTCACATAGAGTGTCAAATTTATTTTGCATAGAGTTGGGAAAAATTATTCCAAATTATCACTTTAATTTCCCCCTCATTGCTGGTGAGTTCACTTTTTCCATTTATGATAATAGCAACTTGGTATTCTTCTTTTCTTATAAATCAAATTGACCAGAGTCTTATCAATTTTGTTGTTTTTTTCACAAAACCAAATGTTTGTTTTATTTATTAATTCAATAGTTTTTGCTTTCAATTTTTATTAATTTCTCCTTTAATTTTTAGAATTTCTAATTTGTTATTTAATTGGCGAATTTTAATTTGCTCTTTCTCTAATTTTTTTAGTTGCATTTTTAGTTCATCGATTTCTTCTTTCTCTAATTTATTCATGTAAGCATATATATATATATACCCCCTGACATATCCACTGATATAATATATTCCCTGACAGCCACTTTGAGTGAATCCCATAGGTTTAGGTATGTTGTTTCATTATTGTCATTATCTAGGATAAAATAATTAATTCTTTCTATAATTTGTCATTTGATCCACTCATTCTTTAAAATTAGGTTATACAGTCTCCAATTAGTTCTGGGTCTATCTCTCCCTGGACCAATATTGCTTGTTACTTTTATTGCATTGTGATCTGAGAAAAGCTGTCTTCACTGTTTCTGCCTTTCTGCAGTTGATCATTAGGTTTTTATGCCCTAGTACGTGGTCAATTTTTTCATAAGTGCCATGTACTACAGAGAAAAAAGGTATATTATTTTCTATTCCCATTCAATTTCCTCCAGAAGTCTACCATATTTAGTTTTTCCTAACAATCTCTTTACCTCCTTAACTTCTTTCTTGTTTATTTTATGATTCTATTTATCTAGATCTGAGAGCAGGAGGTTGATGTCTCCCACTAGTAGAGTTTTGCTGTCTATGTCTTCCTGTAGTTCTTTCAGCTTTCCCTCAAAGAATTTAGATCCTATCCCTTTGGGTGCATATATATATTCAGTATCGAAATCACTTTATTGTCTATAGTTCCTTTTAGGAGGATGTAGTTTCCTTCCTTATCTCTTTTAATGCTTTCTATTTTTGCAGCTGCTTTGTCTGAGATAAGGATTGCTACCCTTGCTTTTTTCACTTCAGCTGAAGTAAAACAAATTTTGCTCCAACCTTTTTCCTTTATTCTATTTGTATCTTTCTACTTCAAATGAGTTTCTTATAAGCAGCATATTGAAGGATTCTGGTTTTTAATCCACTCTGCTTTTCGCTTACATTTTAAGGGAGAATTCATTCCATTCACATTCAAAGTTATAATTACTAACTCTTTATTGCACTCCATGCTATTTTCCCTCTGTACTTTTCCCACTTCTACCCATTATCCATATTACCCAGTATTTTGTTGTGAAATACCACCCCTTTCAGTGTATTTCCCCTCCTATATCCACCACCTCCCTCCTTTCTTTTCCCTTTCCATTTTCCCCATTTCCCTTCCCTTCCTTTTGTTAGTTCCTCTTTTTTCTCCCCTTCCCTTTCTCCGTGCCTCCTCCTCTTTTCCCCTTTTAATACTTGAAAGGATAGATTATTTAAGTTACCTGAGTATGTGTGTAAGTTAACTTTAAGCCAAGTCTGATGAGAAGAAGATTCAGGTGTTTCTCATTGTCTGCCTTCTACCCCTCTATTACTATAGGTTTTTTGTACCTCTTAATATGATGGGATTTACCCCATTCAATCCTCTTCCTCATCCCATCTCCTTTTTGTCCCCTTTTTAAAGAAGTAATGTTTTTAAATCATTCTGAGTCATAGAAAATTCTGAGTATCCATCACTTCTAGCTAAGTACATTCTATCTAATAGAGTTGCAATTCTTGAGAGTTATTAGAGTCTTTCTCCCAAATGGGATTATAGCCAGTTTCATCCCATTGGATAGAAGTCTCATGAGTGTCCATCACTTCTGGCTAGGTATATTCTCTCTGTTGGAGTTACAGTTCTCAAGAGTTATGAGAATCTTTTCCCCATGCTGGGATATAGTCAGTTTCATCTTATTGGATAGCAGTTTTTTTCTTTACCCCCTTTTCTTTTTTTTGTTTAACCTTTTCAGTGTCTCTTGAACCTCCTGTGTGATGTCCAAATTTTCTATTTAGCTCTAGTCTTTTCATCAGGAATTTTTGGAATTCTTCCATTTCATTAAATGTACATTTTCCCCTGAAAAAGAAGATGGGATAGTGGATTCTTGGCTGCATTCTAATCTCCCTTGCTCTTCAGAATATGTCATTCCAGGTCTTTAGATCCCTTAATGTTGGTGTAGCCAGGTCTTGCATAATCCTTACTGTATCTCCTTGGTATTTAAATTGTTTCTTCTGGCTACTTGCAGGATTTTCTCTTTTATCTGATAATTGTGGTATTTTGCCACAACATTCCTTGGTGTTTTCATTTTAGGATCTCTTTCTAGAGGGGATCAATGTATTCTTTTAATAACTACTTCGCCCTCTGGTTCCATGATATCAGGGCAATTTTCCACCACTAGATCTTGTAATATTAAATCCAGGCTTTTTTTTCTCTTCATTGTTTTCAGGAAGTCCAATAATTCTCAGGCTGCCCCTCCTTGACCTATTCTTGAGGTCAGTGGTTTTGCTGATTAGGTATTTTACATTTTCTTCTATTTTTTTTCTATTTTTTGGTTTTGTTTAACAGGCTCTCACTGTCTCATAAATTCATTGGTTTCTGCAGACTCCATTGTTTTTTCTAGAGAGGAGTTTTCTTCATTTACCTTTTGCAACTCTGTTTTGAATTGGTCAATTCTATTTTTCAAAGAGCTTTCCATTTGATCAATTGAGGGTTTCAGAGAATTATTTTCTTTTTGCATTTTCCCAGTTGTGGATCTGAGAGAATTATTCTCATTTTGTATTTGTCCAATTGAATTTTCCAATGATTTGTTTTCTTGTTGCAAGGTGTTAATTGAATCTCCCAAATTTTCCATTTGATTTTTAAACTCATTCCTTATTTCTTCAAGGAAGTCTTTCTGTGCTGGAGACCAGATCATATTCTCCTCAGAGGTTCTAGTTCTCCCTGAGTCAGGGGCTTTTCTTTCCAAGAATTTTTTCTATGCTTCCACTTTTCTACTGACGTTTCTTCATTTTGCTAAGACCTTGAGTTGGGTAGGGTCTGGTTCACAGGGGTTTGGTGTTGGGATCCCTGGAGGTTTTACTCACTGAGTGCAGTATCTCCAGCTGGTCAGTAGGAGGTGCTGGTTGCTTTCTTTGGAGTGTCTGTAACCTTGATTGAGGTCCTCTCCCTTAGCCTGGAGGGAGTAATTGAAGCTGTTAAATACTTTTGTCTTCAGTCAGTGCCAAGCTCTACCCTGGGGTGAGGTCCTCCCTCTTCCTATTGTCAACTGGGCTGGTTCTTCTGCTCACACCCCTGTGCCTGGGGAAGAAGGTCTGTAATTGTGTTTGTTCTGGGAAGAGGTCTCAGCCACAAAGGAGGTGTGGACTTAGAGTTCCTCAGACCAGAGGAGCCCAGGGATGATGTCTGCAGCTCTCCTCCATGGAATTCTCCCCTCAGCCCTATCAGCAAGCTCCAGATGGTCAGTGCCAACATCAGTGCCTCTGCTCCCTAGTTGACCCAAGCCCCCATATCTAGCCCTTCTGCTGATCAAGCAGGTCCAGCTCTTGGGCCCTCAGACCTCCATGGCTCCAACCCTGCTGCTAATCAGGCTGATCCACTGCTGATCCACCCTCTGTGCCTAGACTCAGCCTGGACTGAGGAAAACATCCTGAGGTAGATGTTCTTTCTCCTGGCTTTTCTTTCTGGGTTTTGTGGATTGTATTTCTGTTAAGAGGTTTCTTGCATATCATAGATGGGGAAAGGTCTGGAGACTTTAGAACTGTGCCTGTCTTCTCTCCACCATCTTCCTAAAATGTAATTTTCATACCAAGAAGGGTCAAAACAGAAATAAAATTATAGACCAATTTCCCTTATGAATATTGATGCAAACATTTTAAACAAAATATTAGCAAAGAGAATACAACAAATTATCACTAGAATAATGCAATATAACCAGGTAGAATTTATATAAGGAATACAGGATTGGTTCAATTTTAGGAAGCATATCAGTATAATTGACCACATCAATAAAACTTAGATCATATGCTATCTCAATAGATTCTATAAAGCTTTTGAAAAATATAACATCCATTTCTATGAAAAATACTAATGAGCAAAGGAATGAAAGAAATTTTCCTTAAAACAATTCATCTTAAACCACTAGCAAGCATTATATGTAATAGGGAATAGCTAGATGTAGTACCAGAAAGATTAGGTATGAAGCATGGATGCCTATGATCATTAAAATTATTCAAAATTGTATTAGAAATTTTAGTTTTTCCAATAAAAAAGATAAAAAATGAAAGAATTAAAAGATACAATGTGCAAAAAGCTCTCACTTTTTGCAGATGATATGATGTATACAGTGAATCCTAGAAAATTATCTCAAAAAATTTTGAAACAATTAACAACTTTACTAAAATAGAAGGGTGTAAAATAAACCCATATAAATCATCAACATTTCTATATATGACTAATAAAGTCCAAGAACAAGAAATAGAGAAATTCCATTTAAAATAAGTGTAGATAACATAAAATACTTGGGAATTTACCTGCCAAGACAAACCCAGGAACTATATGAGCACAATTCCAAAATGCTTTTCACACAAATATAGGAACTTATAAATAATTTGAAAATTGTCCATTGCTCATCTAATATAAGAAAAAATGACCATTCTTCCTGAATTAAGCTACTTAGTGCAAAACCAAACTACTAAAAATTACTTTATTAGACTAGAAAAAACAATAATAAAATACATATGGAAGAACAAAAAAATCAAGAATTTTAAGGCAATTAATGAAAAAAAAAACTGCAAAGATAGGTGGCCTAGCTGTATCAGTTCTAATTTATATTATAAAGAAACAATCATCAAAATTGTTTAATACTGATTAAAAAATAGAATGGTGGATCAGTGGAATAGCTTAGGTACATTAGAAACAGTAGTAAATGACAATAGTTTTCTACTGTTTGATAAAATCCAAAGACTCCAGATTCTGGGATAAGAATGCACTATTTGACAAAAAAACTGCTGGGAATATTGGAAAGTCATATGGCAGAAACTAGGCAAAGACCAACATCTCACATCCTATAGCAAGGTTAAGGTTGAAATTAGTGCAGTCAGAAAAGATGCTACCATTAAGGTAGGTAGAACAAGGAATGGTTATTTATGACCAAATCAAAAATAGAAGACACTATAAAAGTAAAAATGGATCATTTTGATTATATAAAATTAAAAAGGTTTTGCACAAATGAAAGTAATGTGATGAAGATTAATAGGAATGAAATAATTTTGAAAATAATTTTTAAAGTTAGTGCTTCTGATAAAGGACTCTCTAAAATATATGGAGAACTGAGCCAAATTTATAAGAATATAAGCCATGCCTCAATTGAGAAATGGTCAAATGATTTTAATAGGCAGTTCTCAGATAAAAATATTAAAGCCATTTATATATATATATATATATATATATAGAGTCTTATAAAACTAATATAAATTACCATTGATTAGGAAAATGCAAATTAAAACAACTCTTGAGTTACCACCTCACACCTATCAGATTGACCAACATAACAAAAAAGGAAAATGAACAAAGTTGGAGGGGATGTGAGTAAACAGAGACACAAATGCAGTTGTGAATTGATCTAATCTTTCTGGAGAGAAATTTGGAAGTATACCAATAAGGCAATAAAGTGTATACCATTTATTCCAACAATACCTCTATTAGGTCTCTATTATTAAGAGATCACAAGAAAGGGTCAAAACCCAAAATATTTATAGTGGTTCTTTTCATATTGACAAATAATTGGAAACTGAGGGAATGCCCATCAATTGGGGAATGAATGAACAAATTCTGTTATATGAATGTGATAGAATACTATTGTTCTGTAGGAAATCATGAGTGGCCAGACTTCAGAAAAGCCTGGAAAGAATTGTATGATCTGATGCTGAGCGAAAGTGAGTAGAACCAGAAGAACTAAGTATACCTTAACAGCAACATTGTGCAATGATCATCTATGATGAACTTGTTCATCTCAGCAGTAAAATAATCAAAGACAATTCTAAAGGAATCTTGATGGATCATACCATCCACATCCACAGAAAGAACTAGAGTCTGAATGCAGATTGAAGCTTACTGTTTCAATTTAAAAATGTGTTTTATGCTACTGTTGTTTTATCTCTCATTGTTTTTATCTTTTTGTTCTGATTCTTCTTTTACAACATGATTATAGAAATATTTTAACAGATCTATGCATGTTTAATCTATTTTAGATTGCTCTCTTTCAGAGGGAGGGGGAATGGAAGAGAGGAATGTAGAAAAATATGAAACTGAAGCTATTAAAAATGAAATGATTTTTGAAAACTGGAAAAATAAATAAATTTAAAAAAAAGAAATGATGAGCAGGATAATCTCAAGAAGAAAAAAAACTTGTAAAGACTTACATGGGTTGATAAGTGAAATGAGCAGAACTGAGAGAATATTTAACACAGTAACAGCAATATTATATGATTAAGTGCTGTGAGTAAATTAACTATTCTCAGCAATAAAATGATCCAAGGCAATTGTGAAAGATTTATGATGAAAGGTATTGTCCATCTCCAGTGAATGAAGTTGTAAATTCTAAATGCAGATTAAAGACACTTTTTCCTTATTTTTCTTTTTTTTTGCCTGTGTTTTCTTTCACAACACAAATTAAATAGAGATGTGTTCTACTTGACTCTATTTCTATAATCTGTAACAAGTTTACTTGCCTTCTCAATGGGGGCGTGATGGGAAGGAGAGAATTTGAACTTAAATTTGAAGAAAATAATAAAAGTAGAAAAGTATGTGTTAGGAAAAATGAAGTATTTAATTTTAAAATATCTTAAAATTAGTATAAAGAATCCACTTAGTTAAGATTAGAGGACATCTTTTTTCCCCCTTTTATTGCATATGAAAAAGTTTTCTCTGTTTAAGGAGAATCTACTCTTTACTTTTAGCTTGTGCCCCTACAAGAGGAAATGATGGGATGAGGATATATCTATCCTTTTATGGCTGTGAGATCTTGCAGGAGAGTTTCTCTAAAGGGAAAAAAAGATAAGGGAAAGAAAAACAGTGAAAAGGTAGGAGATAGTCTTGAGGAATAGTAAGATATTCAATGGGGTATTAGCCCTAGAAGCCATGTTTTGAGATCTATGGAGAATTTAGCACAGGTAGCTGAGCTGGGGAGGGTTGGCCCCATGAACAAATGAAAAAGAAAAGTTGAAGCCTGAGTTGCTTAGATGAAGCAAAAAATGTTTAGACGAAGCAAAAATTGCTTAGTCATATGTATTCTTCATGCATTTCCCCCTCTTCCAATATGTCTACTCTGACATATATTTCTGAAAGAATATGCTCCACAATTATATAAGCATAAATTGTAACTACTTCTTACCTTTAATTTGAACCAATTATTGCTATTCTAGGACAATTAAAGCAAAGCAATATTTTGTTTTTGTTTTTGTTTTTATTTTTTTATTTTCATCCATAAGAACATGTATATTTTTAAGTGACAAAATTTGCTTCCACCCTTCCTTCCCACCCCCTTCCCCTCAGCAGCAAAGAGTCAAGTTAGCATTGTACATACATATTTTGATAAACATGTTTACAGATCAGTTATTTTTGGTGTAAGGAAGTAGGATTAAAGGAAAGAGATACATAAGAGATCATTTTTATAAAATGTTCATCAGATTCTGAAGGAGTTGGATTTTGTGTGTGTGTGTGTGTGTGTGTGTGTGTGTGTGTTTTGTTTAGTTTTTCTTCCTCTGGATAGGGATAACATAGTCTTTTCATTGGTCTAATTCAGTTGTCCTAGATCTTTGAACTGCTGAGAGGAGCTGCCTCCATCAAGATTGTTCATTTCACAATGTTGTCATTAATATATATATATATATATAAAGCAAAGCATTTTGGTGACTGTAAATGAACTACAGAAACGTAGAAGTGGTGAACAATAAGTTCATTGGGTATGAAATAGTTATTATCCAATGTGACTACACGTTAAAATGTGAGTTTCAAATAGTGTAGATAGTACATAGTTGGTAGCAGGGGAAATAGAGTCTATTTTTTTTCTCTATAGATAATGGTCTTAGATAATAGTCTAGGGAAGTAGCTAGTCAAGAACTGTGTAAAGGATCACAAAGGAAGAATATTTTAGAAGCTGGATTTCAAACCAAGTCTTTCAGACTTCAAGATTGACTGCCTATATAAAATTCCATACTACCTCTCCTAGAGGACCAGAATGATGGTTATACATTTTTCCTTATGTAGAAGTTTTATTTTTAAATTCTTCTGTGATGATATTTGACTAATCTAAATTTGACCTTTGGCTAGCTGGATTGACCATTTTCATATTAAAGCTTGAGGAATCATATTGTTTTATGGTCAAAATGATCACTATCTACTCATAATGCTTTGTACTTGTTTTTATGATTTCCTCTATTTGTAGTTTTCATGTTGTTTTTACGTTTGGAGGGATATACAATTATTCAGAAGTAATAATATTTACAGTTTATTTTTTCTTATACTCAAGGTTGCAGAATTAAAAAAAACGATATTGAAAAATCACACATTCAAGTTAGGTATAATTGAGAAGTTTTCCATTAGATATTTAAAGTGGAATTTGGTTTGCTCTATGAGATTTGAAGTCATATATGCATGGAGAATTAAGCTTCCCAAATTAGAAAAAAATATTATAAATTTAAACAAGAACACAAAATGATAATCTGGAGAAAAGAAGGTTGCTCTTTTATTCTCTGATCTCATATACAAACAATTGCCAAGATAAATTTAGATAATGATATTGGTAATTCAAACTAAACCATACTTCTGTGCTATACTAGTTAATAATTCTAACCTCTATTTTGTTTCCTATTAGATATCATGACAAAATATTTATGATAGTGTTTTTGCATTCAGATATATGAGCTTAAGAATTTTATATTTCCTAGATGAAAAACACTGAATAAAGTGAAAATGTATATCTCTAGAAAGAGGGCCCTTTATGAATACTTGTTTGAAGTTAATAAACAGAGTAAGGGACTCCAGAAAACACATTGAAATGGATGATAGTCATTAGCAAAGTTATTTTTTCTGACTCATAAAATCCACAGATGTCAGTTAGCATGGTATTCATTTGATTTGTTTTCCTTAGTTCTTTGTTTTGGATATTTTAACATTAATTTTATCATAATCACTGTAATCATGGTTTCTAATATATTATGTTATAAAATGTATGGGTACATCATGATTGATTTGCTTTTATACTTTTTAACTACATGAAATAAAGAGTAACAAACTCACTCTACAAAATACTTCCTAAAAGGGTAGAATTAGAAAATAACTGCATTCTAATTTAGAAATGCATTAAAGGCACAATCAAAATGGTAGAATTAAAGGCAACACTTTTGCTGTAACTCCATTATGAGATCTTTAAAATTGACTTAGAAAATAGACCAAATAGAAATCACATTGAGAAAGCCAAGAAAAATGTCAAGTGATGCCTTACATCCAAGCCAGGGCATCTTAGATGGCTACATAGTTATGGTATGTGGACACTGGGAGGTCTGGCCAAGACTGTAACAATCTCAGCAAGCAGAAATAACAGCGAAATTATGATTTAGCCCAAGACCCAGGAACAATAAGAGTAATTGAGAAGAAAATAATCCAGGGTAAATCAGCACTTAAGCTTAGAGCACCAACCAGTGCTCTTTGTCAGGACTTCTTCACTAATACCAAGTCACAGGACAGGGGAGGAGGAGCAGTTGTGATCATAGCTGTGAAAGAGTAAAAGACCTATCTATCTAGGGAGAAGGAACAAATTCCTATAAACATTAGTGTGTTGCTTTAAACCCAAGAAAACAGTAAGAACTCACTTACAACCTTTAGTCCCATGAAGGAGCTTATACTCAAATACACTAAGACAAGAAATTAAAATCAAAGGAGACTCATAATTTCCATCACTCTGAACCTGCAGATCCTCACAGCAATAAAACTGTAATTAAGTTAGCAGTCATTCCTTGGAACTCTATCAACCCAGGTCAATTAACCTAAACCTAGATAAGGAGTTTGCAGAGTACAGGCTAAGGGGGAAATTTAAAGAATACTTCCCAGACTGTACCAGTTGGTAAACATGGAAACATTATAGAATCAGACTGATCTATGAAGACAGAAAGTCAGGCAAGCCTACCCTTAGAAGTGAGAAGAACGCCATAATAAAATAAACTCTAGTGGTGAAGTAGGCTACAAAACTATGCAAACAAAACAAAAAGCCATTTGTCCCTACAACCTGGGGTAGCAGATATATTCATTGTGGCCCTGACATAGCACTAAGCAAATGGCCAGACCCAGCCATCTGATTCCCTATGGCACAGTACCAGGCCTTTTTCAGGTTACTATTGTTATAGGGAAGCTAAAAAAAAGTTCAGAAGAGGAAAGAGATTTTTTAAGTCTTGTATATGAATCCTGAAAGAAAAATGTAAATAGGTTTCAGACCCCAAAGAATTCTTAAAAGAATCCAAAAAGAACTTTAAAACTTTAATATTGTTAGAAGAAAACTTAGGAAAAGAATCATGAAAAATGTCAAGAGCTTGGTCAATGAAGCACAGAAAATGGAAAATGATTTACTAAAAATTCATGGAATAACACAAACCATTGAAAAGTAGAATTGGCCAAATAAAAAAGGAAATTAAAAAGGTCACTGAAAAAAATCCTAAAAAAAAGTTAGACTTGGTTAAGGAGAGCCTAATATACTATGAGACATCAAGAGCCAACAAAAGAAAATAAAAAAAATGAAAAAAATTAAGAAAATGTGATTCATCTCATTAGAAAACATCCAACCTGAAAAAAAGATCCAGGAAAAAGAATTTAAGAATCATTGGTCTTCCTGAAATTAGAAAGGAAAATTACCCTGATATTCTAGAATTGAAGAATTTAGCAGTTTCTACATTAAAGGAATGAAAGAATTGGAATGTGATACATCAGAAACCAAAGGAGACAGAATTACAACCAAGAATCATCTACCCATTTAAAATGAGGATAATTCTTCTCAAAAAAAGTCATCACCCAATGTGATAGAGAATTTTGAAGCATTCCTGATTTAAAAACAAAAGCAGAACTGAACAAAACTTGATTTTTTTAATACCAAGACTCAAGAGAAATATAAAAAAGCTAAATAAGATAGAAAAAACACAAAGGACACAATAAGGTTAAAATATTTCCCTAAATGGGAAGATGATTCCTCTAATTCCTGAGAACTGTATCACTATTCGGACAGTTAAAAAGAGTTTATATAGACAGAAGTGTGAGTATGAAGGCACTTTAATGACATGATATGCAAACTAGAATCAAAAAAAGCATGAGAAAGGGGTGGCTAGCTGGCACAGTGATTAGAGCACCAGCCCTACAGTCAGGAGTACCTGAGTTCAAATCTGAGCTCAGACACTTAATAATTACCTACCTGTGTGGCCTTGGGGAAGCAACTTAACCCCATTTGCCTTGCAAAAACCTAAAAAAAAAAGCAAAAAAAGCATGAGAAGGGACAGCTTGGTGACACAATGAATAGAGCACCAACCCTGAAGTCAGGAGGACCTGAGTTCAAATCTAGCCTCAGACACTTAATAATTACCTAGCTGTGTGACTTTGAGTAAGTCACTTAATACCAAAACAAACAAAAAAGAATGAGAAATAGGATTACATTTAAAACAGAGAGAGAACTAGGGCAGAATTGGCTAAATTGCCTCAAATGGAGAAACACAAAAGAAATAATACAATATAGAGAAAGACAAGGGGGCTGTGGGAATATCCTGAACCTTATTCTTATTAGAATTGACTTAAAGAATGAATAATATACACAGTTGGGAATAGAATTCTATAATACCCTATAGGATGTAGCAAGGAGTGGGATTAAGAATTGAGATGGATCAAGAGTACACATAGGAAAAAGCAAATCAGAAGCAAAGAATTGATTAAGAACAGAGTGAAAGGAGAGAAAATGAAAAAAAATGGATAAATAAAAAGGAAAAATGGAATGGGGGGATAGTTAGTTATCATATCTGTGCATATGAATAGGATATACTTACCCATAAATCAGAAGTGGGTAGTAGAGTGGATTAAAAAATAGAATCATATAGTATGTTGTTTGCAAGAAACACATTTGAAATAGATACATGAAGACAGACAGGTGTATATAATATTATATTTCAGCTAATTTTATAAAAAAAACACTGACAAAATGTATAAATAGAAGTAATTAAAAGATATAAACATGGAAATTCCATCTTGTTAAAAGGTACTAGAGATACAGAAGTAATAGCAATACAACCATATACAAGGCAAATGCATAGCATCCAAATTTTTTTTCTTTACAGTTAATAAACATTTATTGATTTGCCAGGCACCAGTTAAACATTGGGAATTAATAAAAGATATTATTCCCTGCCCTCAAGGAGCTTATGAACTAATAGGAAAAGACAGCACATGAAAAAAGCTGAAAACTCAAAAGAATCGGAGAAAGTACTCCAGCTTTAGGGTATTTATCCATTTCACTCAGGTTATCAAATTTATTAGCATATAATTCAGCAAAATAGCTTCAAATTATCTCTTTAATTTCCTTCTTATTGATGGTGAGTTCACACTTTTCTTTTTTTGATACTTGTAATGTGGTTATCTTCTTTCTTTTTTTTAAATCAGATCAACCAAATTTTTATCTTTTTTTTATTTTTTTCATAAAATCAACATTTAGTTTTACTTATTAGATCAATGGATTTCTGGCTTTCAATTTTATTAATCTCTCCCTTCATTTTCAGAATTTCTAATTTGGCATTTAATTGGGGATCTTTAATTGGTTATTTTTCTAATATTTTTAGTTGCATACCCAAGTCATTGATCCTTTCTCTATTTCGTTCATATAATTATTTAAAGATATAAAATTTCCTCTAAAATATGCCTTGGCCTCATCCCATAAATTTTAGTATAATGTCTCATTGTCATCATTTTCTGGGATATAGTTATTGTTTATTTCTGTGAATTACTGCTTGATGCACTCATTATTTAAAATTAGGTTATTTCATTTCCAATTAATTTTTGGTTTATATTTCCATGACCTTTTATTACATGTAATTTTTTGCATAATTATCTGAAAAGTAGGCATTTATCATTTCTCTCTTTCTGCATTTGATTATAAGGATTTTATGTCCTAGGACATGGTCAATTTTAGTATAGGGTGCCATGTACAACAGAGAAAAAAATATATTCTATTCTATCTGCATAAGTTTTCTCCAGAGGTCTATCATATCTAAGATTTCTTGCATTTTATTCACCTTAAATTCCTTCTTGTTTATTTTGTGGTTAGATTTTTCTAGTTCTGAGAGAGGGAGGTTGAGGTCCCCCATTATTAAAGTTAATTGTCTTTGTCTCCTTGTAATTCACTCAACTTTTTCTCTAGGAATTTGGATGTTATACCACCAGGTGCATACATGTTTAATAATGATAGACCTCCATTTTTTTTAAAGAAGCTGTAGATTTTTTTCCATCATAACTTTTAAAGATATCTATTATTACTTGCACTTTATCTGAGATCTGGATCACTACTCCTGATTTTTTTTTTACTTCAGCTGAAAATAATATATTTTGCTCCAGTCTTTTACCTCTACTATGTGTGTATCTTTCTGCTTTAAATGTGTTTCTTGTAAACAGCATATGGTAGGATTCCGTTTTTTGAAAGTGTAGATTGTTTATTGTGAATTCAAAAACTGCTACCATTCAATCATCTCTTTTTTTAAATTAAATTTTATTTTTAATCAACAAAAATCTATTTTTATCTCCTTTCTATATCTACCCACCATTGAAAAAGAAAGGAAGACAAATTCCCTGTTACAGGCATGTATAATTAAACCAAGAAAAATCCCCAATTACCTATATACTTTAATATATATGGTCAATCTGTATGCTGAGTCCATTTCTCAGGATGTGGGTACCATGCTTCCTCATGAAACATCTAGAATCATGGCTAGTCAATGTATTGATCAGAGTTCCTAAGTCTCTCTTACATATTATTATGTTATGTCTCCTGCTTATGCTCACTTGATTCTGAATCAGCTTATTAAGGTCTTCCTATGGTTTCCTTGAAACCATCTCCCTCACCATTTTTTTTTATTAAAAGATTTTATTTATTTTGAGTTTAACAATTTTTCCCCCTAATCTTACTTCCCTTCCCCCCACCCCCTACAGAAGGCAATTTACCAGTCCTTACACTGTTTCCATGGTATATATTGATCCAAATTGAGTGTGATGATGGAGAAAACATATCCTTAAGGAAGAAACATAAAGTATAAGAGATAGCAAGATCAGACAATAAGATACCAATTTTTTTTTCTAAATTAAAGGTAACAAACTAGATACTTAAAG
Organism: Macrotis lagotis; assembly: GCF_037893015.1. Lineage (NCBI taxonomy): Eukaryota > Metazoa > Chordata > Mammalia > Peramelemorphia > Peramelidae > Macrotis > Macrotis lagotis. Next base: position 337,193,254 of record NC_133666.1, read on the forward strand.
GGGGTAGAGCCAAGACAACAACAGGAGAAGATCCTCTTTTAGGTGCTCTCTCTCTCTCTCTCTCTCTCTCTCTCTCCATATGTATATATATATATATATATATATATATATATATTTCAAAACCTATAAAATAAGGACTCTAACTAAATTTTCAAGAGACAGAACCCACAGAGGGATCCAGTGAAATAATTCTCCAGCCCAAGGTAACCTGGAAAATAGCAGAAAGGCTCCACTCCACCGGGTTGGAGGGGGTGGTCCACCAGAGTAAAAGAACTCTGGCGTCCTGGAGGCAGCCCCAGGGCTCGCAGAGGGAGCAGTTTCCTGACTTACACCTGGGGGAGCACAATTTGGCAGATTAGCAATGGACCTCTGCCAGAGTGAGTGTGTGAAGCCTAGCCCTCAGGGCCCTCAAGTTGCAGCATGGCTATGGCAGCCTAGATCCAGGAAATGGAAGCAGGCAGAGCTGGTAAGGCAGGAGTCCCCAGGCAACAGAGCCTTGAGTACTCAGCCTAGTAGGGGAGAGGAGAGAGACTTCTGAAGTCTGTCCTCTGTTCCTGGAACAGGACTCTGGAGTTCTGACCACATTCAGATCCTGATCGCATTTTAGGTCCCCACATAGAGCAGCATGCCCCCCCCCCCCACCTCAGCCCTGTGGCAGAGGCATGTGCTTACGGTCATACACAGACCAGGAGGGAAGACAGAGCCTCACACACTAAGATCCTTGTGGGCTGGTTGTGTTCCAATAACACTCAAAAGCTCAAGAAGCACTCCAAAACCAGGCTCAGGCTGGGGAAATGAGTAAACAACAAAAGAGGAACACCATTGAGAAACACATTGTCTATGATCCCAAGAAGGATCAAAATACTCAGTCTGAAGATAAGGAAGTACAAGCTCTTGCATCTAAAGAGTGCAAGAAAAAAGGATATTGGGCTCAGGCTATGACAGAGCTCAAAAAAGATTTTGAAAATCAAGTGAGGGAGACAGAAGAAAAATTGGGGAAAAAAATGAGAGAGATGCAGGAAAAACATGAAAAAGAAGTCAGCAACTTAGTCAAGAAGATACAAAAAATGCTGAAGAAAACAACATGTTAAAAACCAGCATAGTCAAATAGATAAAACAGTTCAAAAAGTTATTGAGGAGAAGACTGCAGAATTGGCCAGATGGAATAGGAGATAAGAAAGATCTCTGAGGAAAACAAATCCTTCAGAAAATGAAATTAAAGTAAGCTGCTGAATTTATGAGATCAAGACAATACTTTAACACCAAAAGAATGAATAATTAGAATAAAATGTGAAACATCTCATTGAAAAAAACAACATATTCAGGAAAGATAATTTAAAAATTATTGGGATACCTGAATGTTATGATCAGGAAAAGAGCTTTGACCTCATTTCAAAAGAATTCCTCTAGGAAAAGTGTCCAGATATCCTAGAAGCAGAGGGCAAAATAGAAATTGAGAGAATCCACTGATCTCCCCGGAAAGAGATCCAAAAAAACCAACCCCTAGGAATATTATAGCAAAGTTCCAGAACTCCCAAGTCAAAGAGAAAATATTACAAGCAGCCAGAAGGACACAATTCAAATATCGTAGAGCTGCAGTCAGGATCACACCAGACTTAGCAGTCACTATATTAAAGGCTCATGGGGCTTAGAATATGATATTCCCAAAAGCAAAAGAGCTCAGAATGCAACCAAGAATCAGCTACCCAGCCAAACTAAATGTCCTCTTCCAGGGAAAAAGGTGGACTTTCAGTGAACCAGGTGAATTTCAAATGTTCCAGTAAAAATGGCCAGAGCTGAAAAATACAGGACTCAGGTGAAACATAAAGAGTGGAGGAGAAGGGTAAAACATGAGGGACTTAATGATGATGAACTACATGTATTCCTGCATAGAAAAATGATACTGATAATTCTAATATAAAACTTCTCATTTAATAGAGCAGGTAGAAGGAGCTTTTATAGATTAAGTACAGGAGAGAGCTGAATTTGAAGATATAATATATTGTAAAAATGGAGGCAATGGCTAAAAGGGAAATGTAATGGGAGTAAGAGATAGGGGAGGTGGAATAGGCTAAGATATTTCATATTATATATATATATATGTATATATATATATATATATATATATATATATATATATATATACACATATATACACTCAATGGGGTCTAGACATCTAGAGTAAGAAGGAGAGAAGGGGGAAAAGAGGAAGGGTGGGATGTGAGTGATGGAGGAGAGGGTAGACCTTAGGTGAGAGTGGTCAGGTATAACACATTTTCTTTTTTACTTCTTGTAAGGGGCTGGGATTGGATGGCCTGTCTGGGGCCACAGGGCCGGGTGGATGCTGGGTCTTAGGGGTAGTATGTAGGCTCGGGGCCTCTTAGTCCCAGTATCAGTGATCAGTCTGCTGTGCCACTCAGCTGCTCTACAGCACAGCACATTTAAGAATAGGGACAGTGTGAAAGGAGAGAGAGAAAATATGTATATGGTAGTGGGGAAGTACGAATGGAGGGAGCTGTGATCAGCAATGGCAACAGTGGAAAAATATAGAAATAATTTTTGAGATGGACTTATCCTAAAGCATGTGATCCACTCACAACAGAACTAATGGTGATGGAACACAAAATGAACCACTTTTTTTTTTTGCAAGGTAAATGGGGTTAAGTGGCTTGCCCAAGGCCACACAGCTAGGTCATTATTAAGTGTCTGAGACCAGATTTGAACTCATGTACTCCTGACTCCAGGGCCGGTGCTTTATCTACTGCATCACCTAGCTGCCCCACGAAACACTTTTTATTTATTTATTATTATTATTATTTTATTATTTGGGGGGTTGTGGAGCAAATAGGGTTGGGTGACTTACCCAGGGCCACATGGCTGGGTGATTGTTGTGTGTCTGAGGCTGAATTTGGGTCTGAGTCCTCCTGGCTCCAGGGCTGGTGCTCTGTCTACTGTGTCACCTGGCCATTCCTCCTCCTATCATTATTATTATTATTATTGTTATTATTATTATTATTATTATTATCATTATCATTATCATATTTTATTTTTTTATATTTTTTTGTTTTTGCAAGGCAATGGGGTTGTGGTGGCTTTCCCTGGGTCACATAGCTGGGTGATTGTTGGGTGTCTGAGGCCGAGTTTGAGCTTAGGTGCTTCTGGCTCTAGGGCCGGTTCTTTCTCCATTGTACCACCTAACTGCCCCATTATCACTGTTATTTTTAATTTTAATTTTTCTACTTTCCTTTAATTTATTGCTCATGAGGGTCTATACTTTTGGGGGGCGGGGATATTATGTTTACTCTTAAACGAGAATATTTTAGTAATCTATAAAAAACAACTTTTGTACAAAAATAAAATAAATTAAATAAATTAAATTAAATAAATAAAGCAAAGAATAGTCTTTGGTCTTTGTTCAAACTCCATAGTTGTTTCTCTAGATACAGATGGTATTTTCCATTGCAGACAGCCCTGAATTGTCCCTGACTGATGCACTGATGAAATGAGCAAGTCCATCAATGTTGATCATCTCCCCCATATTGCTATTAGGGTGTACAATGTTTTTTCTGGTTCTTCTCATCTCGCTCAGTATCAGTTCATGCAGATCCCTCCCGGCTTCCCTGAATTCCTGTCCCCCCTGGTTTCTAATAGAACAATAGTGTTCCATTATATACATATACTACACTTGATTTCCAATTTTTTGCCACGACAAAAAGGGAAGCTATGAATATTTTTGTACAAGTGATGTTTTTACCCTTTTTCATCATCTCTTCAGGGTATAGACCCAGTAGTGGTATTGCTGGATCAAAGGGTATGCACATTTTTGTTGCCCTTTCAGCATAGATCCAGACTGCTCTCCAGAAATTTTGGATGATTGCACAGCTCCACCAAGGATGTATCCCAGATTTCCCAAACCCCTTCCAACAATGATCATTGTCCTTTCTGGTCATATAGGCCAATCTTAGAGGTGTGAGGTGGTACCTCAGAGATGCTTTAATTTGCATTTCTTTAATAGGTAATGATTCAGAGAAATTTTTCCATATGGCTAAGGATCACTTTGATCTCCTTATCTGTAAATTGCCTTTGCATATCATTTAACCATTTGTCAATTGGGGAATGCCTTTTGTTTTTAATTTTTGAAAGGCAAATGGGGTTAAGTAGCTTGGCCAAGGCCAAACAGCTAGGTAATTATTAAGTGTCTGAAGCCGGATTTGAACTCCAGTTCCTCCTGACTCCAGGGCCAGTGCTCTATCCACTGCGCCAACTAGCTGCCCCAGGAATGGCTCTTTTTTTTTTAATTGACACAGTTCTCTGTATATTTTAGAAATGAGACTTTGATCACAAATGATAGTTGTAAAAATTATTTCAAAGTTTACTACATTTCTTTTGATCTTGGTTAAAGTAGTTTTGTCTGCGTAAAAGCTTTTTAACTTAATGTAATCAAAATCATCTGGTTTGTTTTTAGTGATGTTCTCCATGTTTTTGTTAGTTATAAACTGCTTCCCTTTCCATAGATCTGACATGGAAACTACTCCTTGACCTTCTAATTTGCTTACAATATTGTTTTTTATGAATAAATCCTGAATCCATTTGTATTTTATCTTCGTATAGGGTATGAGGTATTGGTCTAATCTAAGTTTCTCCCATTCTAACTTCAGATTTTTCCAGCAATTTTTAAAGAAGAGAGAGTTTTTATTCCATTAGCTGGATTCTTTGGGCTTATCAAACAGCAGATCACTATAATCATTTCCTGCTATTGCACCTAGTCTATTCCACTGGTCCACCACTCTATTTCTTAGCCAATACCAGACAATTTGGATGACTGATGCTTTATAATATAATTTTAGATCTGATAGGGCTAAGCCACCTTCTTTTGCACTTTTTTCATTAAATCCCTGGAAATTCTTGGCTTTTTATTTCTCCATATGAATTTGCTTACCACTTTTTCTAACTACTTAAAGTAATTTTATTTTGGAATTTTGATTGGTAGGGCACTAAAAAGGTAGTTTAGTTTTGGTAGAATTGACATTTTTATTATATTAGCTCAACCTATTCATGAGCAGTTGATGTTTGTCCAGTTATTTAAATCTGATTTTGTTTGTGGGAACAATTTTTTTCAAAAAGTTTCTGAGTCTTCCTTGGCAAGTAGACTCCCGGGTATTTTATATTGGCTGAGATTACTCTGAATGGGATTTCTTTTTTCTAGCTCTTCGGGCTGTATCTTGCTAATCATATATAGAAAAGTTGAGGATTTCTGAGTGTTAATTTTATATCCTGAAACTTTGCTAAAAGTTGCTAATTGTTTCCAGTAGTTTTTTTGGATGATTTATTGGGATTCTCTAGGTATACAATCATGTCATCTGCAAAGAGTGAGAGTTTCATTTCTTCCTTTCCAATTCTAATTCCTTCAATTTCTTTTTCTTCTCTTATTGCTGAAGCTAATATTTCTAATACAATATTAAATAGTGGTGATGATAATGGACATTCTTGTTTTACCCCCGATTTTATTTGGAATGCCTCTAGCCTCTTCCCTTTGAATATAGTACTTGGTGATGGTTTCAGATAGATACTGCTTATTATTCTAAGGGACAGTCTATTCATTCCTACACTCTCTAGTGTTTTTAGTAGGAATTGGTACTGTATTTTGTCAAAAGCTTTTTCTGCATCTAGTGATACACTCATATAATTTTTGATAGGTTTGTTGGTGATGTAATTAATTATACTAACAATTTTCCTAATGCTGAACCAACCCTGCATTCCTGGGATAACTTCTAGTGATAACTTGTAATCATTTTGCTAAGATTTTTATTTAAGATTTTTACATCTATATTCATCAGGGAAATAGGTTTATAATTTTCTTTCTCTGTTTTAACTCTTCCTGGTTTAGCTATTGGTGTCATAGAAAGAGTTAGGCAGAGTTCATCTTTCACTATTTTTCCAAAGAGTTTATATAGAATTGGAACCAATTGTACCTTAATAGTTTGCTAGAATTCACTTGTGAATCCATCAGGCCCCGGAGATTTTTTCTTAGGGAGTTCAATAATTACTTGTTCAATTTCTTTTTTCTATAATAGGATTGTTTAGGTATTTAATCTGCTCTTCATTTAACCTGGGCAATTTATAGTTTTGTAAATATCCGGCCATTTCACTTAGATTGTCAAATTTATTGGCATAGAGTTGGGCAAAAATATTCTGAATTATTATTTTAATTTCCTCCTCATTGTTGGTGAGTTCACTTTTTTCATTGATGATACTAGCAATTTGGTTTTCTTCTTCTTTTTAATCAAATTGACCAGAGGTTTATCAATTTTATTGGTTTTTTTTCATAAAACCACCTTTTGGTTTTATTTATTAATTAATTCAATAGTATTTTGCTTTTGCTTTTATTTATTTCTCCATTAATTTTTAGAATTTCTAATTTGGTATTTAATTTAATTTAATTTTAAACTCCAGGTTTGATTAAATTTAATTTGTCCTTTTTCTAATTTTTAGTTGCATATTTAGTTAATTGATTTTGTCTTTTTCTAATTTATTCATGTAAGGATACAAAGATATAATATATCCCTTGACAGTCACCTTGAGTGAATCCCATAGGTTTTGGTATGTTTTCATTATTGTCATTATCTAGGATAAAATATTCAGTTTTTTTCCTATAATTTGTTTTTCCACTCATTCTTTAAAATGAGGTTATTCAGTTTTTAATTATTTCTGGGTCTATATCTCCCTGCCCCAATAATGCATATGATGTTTATTGCATTATCATCTGAGAAAGTTCTGCCTTTCTGCAATTGATTATTAGGTTGCTATGCCCTAGTACATGGTCAACTTTTGTATAAGTGCCATGTACTAGAGCAAGAAAGGTATATTCCTTTCTATGTCCATTCAGTTTCCTCCATAAGTCTATCATACCTAGGTTTTCTAGCCATTTATTTATTTCATTAATTTCTTTCTTGTTTATTTTATGATTTGTTTTATCTAAATTTGAGAGTGGGAGTTTGAAGTCTCCCACTAGTCGTGTTTTGCTCTCTATGTCTTCCTGTAATTCATTCAGCTTGTCCTGTAAGAATTTGGATGCTGACATTGTGTGCATACATATTCAGTATTGAAATCACTTTATTGTCTATGGTACATTTTAGGAGGATATAGTTTCCTTCCTTATCTCTTTTTAATATCATTTATTTTTGTCGCTGCTTTGTCTGAGATAAGGATTACTACCCTTGCATTTTTTACTTCAGCTGAAGCAAAATATATTTTGCTCCATCCTTTTACCTTTACTATATATGTATCTCTCTGCTTCAAATGAGTTTCTTATAAGCAACATATTGTAGGATTATGGTTTTTAATCCAGTCTGCTATTTGCTTACATTTTTCCTGTTTCACTAAACTTGATTTTTTTGAAGAAAGATTTCATTTATTTTGAGATTTACAATTCCCCCCCCATTCTTGCTTCCGTCCCCCTACCCCCTACAGAATGCATTCTGTTAGTGTTTACATTGGTTCCATGTTATACATTGATTTCAGTTGAATGTGATGACTGAGAAATCATATTCTTAGGAAAGAAAAATAAGGTATGAGATAGTAAAATTGCATAATAATATAATTTTTTCCTAATTAGGCAGTAATAGTCTTTGGTCTTTGTTCAAAGTCCATAATTCTTTCTCTGGATACAGATCGTATTCTCCATTGCAGATAGCCCAAAATTGTCCTGGTTGTTACACTGAAGGGATGAGAAAACCCATCAGGTTTGATCATCACACTCATGTTGCTATTAGGGTATGCAATGTTTCTCTAGTTCTTCTCATCTCTCTCAGCCTCAGTTCATGCAAATATTTCCAGGCTTCCCATCCTTCCTGAATTACCATCCCTCCTGGTTTCTAATAGAACAATAGTGTTCCATGACATACATATACCACAGTTTGTTATGCCATTCCCCAATTGAAGGACATTCACTTAACCACAAACAGGACTACTATAATTTTTTTTGTACAAGTGATGTTTTTACCCTTTTTCTTCATATCTTCAGGTGCTTACATTTTAAGGGAGAGTTCACCTCATTCACACTCAAAGTTATAATTATTAACTCTTTATTACCCTCCATGCTATCTTCCCTCTGTTCGTATTTTTTCCCTTTTCCCCCTTTATCTGTATTTCCCAGTAGTTTGTTTCTGAATGCTACCACCTTCAGTGTTTACCCTCCTATATCCATCCCTCCCCTTTCCCTTTTTCCCTTCCCCCTTCCCTTCCTTCTGTTAGTTCCTTTTTTCTCACCTCCCTGTCTCCATCCCCCTCTCCACTTTTCCCCTTTTAAAACTTGAAAGGTAAGATATTTTTAAGTTAACTGAGTGTATGTGTAAGTTCACTTTAAGCCAAGTGTGATGAAAAGAAGATTCATGTGTTTCTTATCTCTTTCTTTCTTGCTATCTATTGCTATTAGTCTTTTGTACCTCTTAATGTAATGGGATTTACTGCATTCAATTCCCTCCCTCCTCCTTTCTCCTTCCTGTTCCCCTATTTAAGGAGGAACTGTTCTTAAATCATTCTATGTCATATAAAATCCTGAGTATCCATCTCTTTTGGCTTAGTATACTCTCTCTAATAGAGTTGCAATTCCTGAGAGTTATTAGCATCTTTCTCCCAAGTATGGTTATAGCCAGTTTCATCCCATTGGGTAGCAGTCTCATGGCTAATTCATGAGTGTCCATCACTTCTGGCTAAGTATATTCTCTCTGATAGAGTTACAATTCTCAAGAGTTATGAGAATCTCTTTCTCATGCTGGGATATTAGCCAGTATCATTTTATTGGATAGCAGTTTCTTTTCCTTTATCCCCCCCTTTTAAAAAATATTTTATGTCTCTCTTGAATCTCCTGTTTGATGTCCAAATTTTTTATTTAGCTGTTTTTTTTTCATCCAAAATTGTCCATTTTGTTAAATGTCCATCTTTTCCCCTGAAAGAGAAGTCTCAGCTTTGCTGGATAGGCTGCATTCCAAGCTCCTTTGCTCTTGTTCCAGGCCCTTCTATCCCTTAATGTTGATGAAGCCTGGTCTTGTGTAATCCTTTCTGTGTCTCCCTGGTATTTAAATTGTTTGTTTCTGGCTACTTGCAGGATTTTCTCTTTTATCTGATAATTCTGGAATTTGGACACATTCCTTGGTGTTTTCATTTTATGATCTCTTTCAGGAGGGGGTCAATGTATTCTTTCAATAACTACTTTGCCCTCTGGGTCCATGATATTAAGGCAGATTTCAATCACTAAATCTTGTAATATTAAGTCCAGTTTTTTTTTCACTTCAATGTTTTCAGGAAGAAATATAATTCTCAGGTTTTACATTCTAGATCTATTCTCAAGGTCAGTGGCTTTGCTGATGAGGCATTTTATATTTTCTTCTAATTTTTTCTATTTTTTTGGTTTTATTTAACAAACTCTTGCTATCTCATGAAGTTATTAGTTTCAACAGACTCCATTCTTTTTTATAGAGAAGAATTTTCTTCATTTCCCATTTGCAACTCATTTTCCAATTGGTGAATTCTAATTTTTGTAACAGTTTGCCATTTGTCCAAACGAGGTTTTGAGAGAATTGTTTTCTTGTTGCAAAGTGTTAATTTTCTCTCCCAAATTTTCCAATTGATCTTTAAACTCCTTCCTTTTTTCTTCAAGTCACTCTTTCTCTGCTGGAGACCAGGTCATATTCTCCACAGAGATTCTAGTTCTCTCCGAGTTAGTGTCTTTTCCTTCCAAAATTTTTCTATAGACCCCCCCCCCTTTGCATTGACCTTTCTTCATTATCCTAAAAACTTGTGTTGGTGAGGGTCTGGTTCATAGGGATTTGGTGTTGGGATTCCTAGAGGCTTTATTCACTGAGTATAATATCTCATGCTGGTCAGTAAGTTGTGAATGAGGTTTTGCTCACTGAGAGCTATATCTCCAGCTGGCCAGTAGGGGATGCTGGTCACTTTCTCTGGAGTGTCTGTGACCTTGATTGAGTCCCTCTCCCTTGGGCTAGAGGTAGTTGAAGCTGTTAAGTACTTTGTCTTTGATCAATAGTGGGCTATATGCTGGGGTGATGTCATCCCTCTCCCTACTGTCAGCTGAGGTGGTTCTGCTGCTCACACACCTGTGCCTGGGGCAGAGGTAGTTTGTAATTGTGTTTGTACTGGGGAGAGGTTTCAGCTGAAATGGATGTGTGCACTCTGACCAGAGGATCCCAGGAATGATGTCTGCAGCTCTCCCACACCAGAGCTCTCCCTCTTGCCCTTCAGGCAAGTTCCTGAGGGTCAGCGCCAACACCAAAGCCTCTGCTCCCTAGTTGACCCAAGGCTCCACTGTCAACCAGTCTCTAGGCTCCCCTGCTGCTCAAGCTGGTCCTGTTCATGGGCCCTTAGGCACCCCAGGCTCCAGCCCTGCTGCTAATATGGAAAATCTGCTGCTGATTCAGGTTGCTGATCCAGGTTCCTATGCTCTCACCAGTCCTGTGCTCCCTGCAGAGTCCACCCTCTCTGCCCAGACTCACTCAAGATCTCAGAAGACAGATTCAGAGGTGGTTGTTCTTCTCCTGGCTTTTCTTTCTGGGTTTTGTTGATCAGATTTCTGTTAAGAGGTTTGTTTCATATCATATATGGGGGAGAAGATCAGGAGAATGTGCCTGTCTTCTCTCCACCATCTTGGCCTGAAGTCCAGGATTCTGTTTTTTAATCTATTCTTTCTTCCATTTTATGGGAGAGTTCATCCATTCACATTTACAGTTTAGATGACTAATTATGTCTATACTTCCATATTGTCTTTCCTCATTTATATTTTTCTCTTTCTTTTCCTCTTATTCATCCTCACTAAAATTTTACTCTGTTCCCCTTTACTTTTCTTTTAAGATTTAACTTTCTCTTACTTTCCCTTAGTCCCCATCCCCCTTTCCCTTTTCTTTCTCTTCCCCTCTCCCCCACTTCCCTTTAGAGGAGGATAGATTTTTAAACCCAAGTAGGAATGTATTTTATGACCTTTCTGGGTCAAATTTATCAAATTGGATTTGCTCAATGTTAACCTTCTTTCCCTCTAATATAATAGATCTTTGTGTCACTTCCCTTGTTGTTATTTATCAATAGAAGTACTATCAAACAAATTCTATCAATCAAGTTGTTGGAATGCCAGATGAACACTTGCCCCCAAAACTCTATTTTATTGAGAACTCACACAGGGAAAGCATTCACAAAGTGTGAGAAGAAGTGATACTGAGAAACCCTGAAGACCTCATTGAAAAATGTTAGAATTGATTGTAAAGCATGGGAGACATTGACACAGAAAGGTCCAGCATGGCATGCCTTCATCAGTGAGGGTGCTGAACTCAATGAGGAAAGCAGACTTGAAACAGCTCAAAGCAAACAAAACATACATTTGTATAGAGTACCCATCTCAGTGTTCACATGGACTATGTGTACCCAACCTGTGGTAGAGAATTCTGTGCTTATAATGGTCTGATCAGTCACAGTTGAACACATTATATTTGTCTGAAAACCTAGTGATGTCCTTTTGGTCTTCTCTGAAAATGAAGGACAAGAACCAACCAATAAATCAAGTACCATCAATCAAATTATCAACACTCAAAACTCGATTAATTGATTGATTGATTGATTGTACTATCAATCAAACTGCTATCAATCAAAGTGCAATTACAGATTGATTGCTTGATTTCTTGATTGTTTGATAAGGAGCATTGCCTCATAATAACCAAGTACCTTCCCCTCTCCTGTCTCATTAGAAATACATTTCTCAGGAGTCATGAGTCACATCAAATTATAATCATTCTATATCCCACCCTCTTTGCAAGTAACCCCCTCCAAGGAAACACAATCCTCATGAGTCAGAGTATCATGCAAAGCCAAGTTATTTCATGAACCATTTGCACTGCCCCACCCCCAAGCATACTCTCTCCCATACTCAAACAGGTCCTCAACCAGGGTACTTAAACCCTTGTTACTTGAAGTATGGATTAGGTGTAACCCTTCTAATTAGAGGTTCCCAACCCCTGCTACTAAACTCACTTCTGACTTAATTAACTATGTAGTCTCTAGGTGCTCTAAGTACTGGAATACTCTAACGATCCCTCTTAAGGATTTTACACTTGGGGCAGCTAGGTGGTGCAGTGGATAAAGTACCTACGGGAGTCAGGAGTACCTGGGTTCAAATCTGGTCTCAGACACTTAATAATTACCTAGCTGTGTGGCCTTGGGCAAGCCACTTAACCCCATCTGCTTTGCAAAAACCTAAAAAGAAATTTTTACACACTTCATGGTAATGTGTGGAGACACTGGTTCTAGACTGCCCAGAATGCCCTCATTACAGAAAGTGCTCAGCTTTGTGAGAAAAGTAGAATTATATTGACCAAAGGGAAAGTGAGACACATAAGTTTAGAATAAACACTTATGTTTTTTCTCTGGGCTTTTGTCTCAAACATATTGATGTCACCCTCTTCAGTGTAAAGATAAGAATCAACAATACCCGTTCCCTCTAAATCCAATAGCTTTAATTATATTCAACCCTTTAAATTTCCTAGAAGAAATATAATTCTCAAGAGTTTCAAGTATTATATCTTCCTTTATAGGATTGTATACAATATTATGATCTTTATTAGCATTTGTTTTGCTTTGCTTTGTTTTTTCCTTCTCATTTTCAAAGAATGAGTTTTATGTGTCTCTAGAGTTTTTTGGCATTTGGAGATTGAATTCCCTGTTCAGTTTGGATTTTTTAACAGGAAATTTTGTAAATTTCCTATTTCTTTGAAAATCCATCTTTGCCCTTTACATAATATGCTGAATTATGTAAGGTAGTAAATTCTTGGTTATAATTTGAGATTCTTTGCTCTCCAATATATGGAATTTCCCCAGGCCTTCAGTGTTGAAATTAATAAGTCCTGTCTAAATCTGGTTGTGTTTCCTTTCTATTTAAACTGGTTTTTTTTTGCTCCTTGCATTATTTTCTCCTTTATTTGAGATTTCTGGAATTTGACTATGATAGCCCTGGGAGTTCTTACACTGTGGTCTCTTTTGGGAGGAGTTATTTCAATGTATTCTTTCTATGGTTATTTCAATCTCTACCAGATATAGAGAGTTTTCTCTGATAATTTAACTGCAAGATGTTTTCCAGGTACTTTTTTTTGATGTAGGCTTTTTGATAGTCCAATAATTCATAAATTATCTCTACTGGATCCATTTTCTATTCCATTTGTTTTTCCTAGAAGCTATTTATTTTATGTTTTCTTAAGTTTTTTTCAATCTTTTTTACTTTGATGGAATCTTGCAGTCTCATAGATTCACTGGTTTCAATTTGTCCAATTCTCATTTCTAGGGTTTTATTTTCTTCAGTTAGCTTTTTTTCTCGTCTAGTTGGCTAATTTTATTCTCTGTTGAGTTGTATTCCTTATCCAGTTTGTCGATTTTATTTTTTGAAGAGTTACATTCTTAGTCCAATAAGTGATGTTTACTTTTTTTTTTTATATTTTGCAAGGCAATGGGGTTAAGTGGCTTGCCCAAGGCCACACAGGTAATTATTAAGTGTCTGAGGTTGAATTTGAACCCAGGTACTCCTGACTCCAGAGCCCGTGCTTTATCCACTGCGCCACCTAGCTGCCCCTGTGACATTTACTTTTAACAGAGTGCATTTCTTTGGTCAATTTTTCATAATTTTCCTGCATGACTCTCATTTCTTTTTTTTTTTCATTTTTCTTTTCCCTCTCTTCTTTAGTTTTTAAATTATTTTAACTTCTTCCATGAACTTTTGGATTTGAGTTCAATCCATAGACTCTTTTGAGACTTCCCCTATGAATAATTTTTCATTGTTTCCTTTTTCCAAGGTGGCATTATTATCATCTGTACCAGCATAATAGCTTTCTATAGTGAGAACTCTTTTAACTTTATTTCTCATCTTGAAATGTCTGAGCTCTAATCCTGGGACATAGGGAATTTAGACCCAAGCTTTTTTGCTGAGGTTGGGGTCTGATCCCTGTCTTCTTTGCCAAAATATTGCCTGTGCAGTCCAGGCATTGCCTTTTCAGAGGTGTGCTTCCTTCTTTATGTCCAGGTTCTGCCTATGCAGTGATTTGTTCCCAACTGCCTTTTGTCCTAGTGTTCCCAAGGTTCAGACTTTGTTTGGGGTTGGGACCCTCACTGGTGGTTTACTATATAGTTGCCAGGACCTATGCTGTTGTCAAATTTTAGGACCAGGACTGCACTTAAATCCTCCCACTGACTTTTCCAGTGGGAGACAGACCTTCACTAAAAATCCTCCATGATGTCTGCCATTGAAAATTTCTTTATATCTTGTTTTTTGAGTTGGGATCTGTAGCTTTAATGTCTTTGCAGAGGCTTCATTTCACTTTCTGCAGGGAAATGTTCCAGGAGCCGCCAGCTTCATGCCGTCATATTGGCTCTGCTCTGGAAGTAAGAATCTATGTTTTAAAATAATTATAGTTGTTCTCTTTGTGGCAGCAAGAAATATATAATTTGTATGGATGTCTTTTAAGTGGGGACTGAACAAGAAATGGCATACGAAGGCAGAAATTTTGAGCTCAATAGACTTAGAAAAAGATGAATAGACTTGGATGAAAAAATGTAGAGTAAAAAGAGCAGAAGGAAGAGAACATTGTATACTCTAACACCAATATTCAACAATATTATTCTAAGAACAACTTTGGGTAACTAAGTCATTTTGACTATTATAAGTACTGAAATTAACTACAAAGGAAATACATAATGGATAGCTAGATGGAGAGAGAGAGAGAGAGAGAGAGAGAGAGAGAGAGAGAGAGAGAGAGAGAGAGAGAGAGAGATGGTTTGATTGGCTGGATGGTTTGGATGAATGAATGGATAGGTACATGAATAGATGGATGGATAATAATGATAGGTGGATAAATATAGATAGGCAGAGATAGATAGTAGATAGACTGAAGCACAATTTTCTTTTCTCTCATTTTGTTTTCTTGAGGTTTATCTTTGTAGGGGGAAGGAGGAGTACTATGTTTACTTTTACAAAACTATTGTAGTAAAGTTAAACAAATTTTTAAAAATTCAGTTAAGTAGGAAGTGATATTAAACTGTTTGCATGCTCTTTGTGCACCTTTGTTTCTCAACTATGTTTCTGAACTGGTTGACATCGTATATAGTCATTTACATTAAATAAAATATGCTATAAAATGATTGACCTAATTCAGAAAGGAACTGAACAAATACCAGATTTCTCTTTAATAGAAAAAAAAATCAGACCAGAACAAAAGTAACTGTTTTAACTGATTAGTTCTGGAAATGTGAAAATGCTTCATTTCTTTGCTCATCATTCATTGAATTACAAAAAATGGTCAAAATAATGGTAAAGTTAGACATTGGAAAAAGCAACTAGCTTTCAGAAATAGCCTTTAATGATCAAATTTGATTATAGGCTTAGACCTTTATTTAGCAGAATATCTCACTTCTCACATATGGGTAAAAATAGAGGATAATGAGAGAAACATTCATTGGCACTAAAGCATCCACAATTATCTATGACTAATAGCCAGTTCCTAACCTGAAATACACATCTCTAGGTCAAAGCACTGCCTCCATGCAAAAACAAGCTTCAACATTCAATTGCAAAACCTTGAGTTACACATTCTCTCTCTTCCTCCTATCCCACACTCCCTCATTGAGAAAGCAAGTTACTTGATACAGGTTAAAAATGTGAAGTCATGAAAAACATTACACAATAAAAATTTTTCTTTCTGACTCAATCCTCCTCGCTTTTTCCCCTTCTACTCCACTACAAATTTTTTTCTTGCTTCTTTTATGTGAAACAACCTTCTATTCTACCTCTCCATTCCCTTTCTCCCAGTATATTCTTCTCTTATCCATTAACTCCAACTTTTTAATATATTATGCATTCAAATTCAATCTCTACCATGTCTATACATACTCCTTTTAACTGCCCTAATAATGAGAAAGTTTGTGTGAGTTATCAGTTTAATCTTCCCATGCAAGAATATTAGCAGTTCAAGATCATTAAGTCTCTTATTATTTGCTTTTCTTCTTTACCATTTTTGTGCTCCATTTGAGCCTTGTGTTTGAAGATCAGCTTTTCTGTTCAGCCCTAGCCATTTCATCAAAAAAGTTTGAAACTCTTCTATTTTGTTGAATGTTCATCTTTCCCCCCCTTTTTTTAGTTTTGCTGGGTAATTTATTCTTGGTTGTAATACAAGCTCTTTTGTCTTCTAGACCATCATATTCCAAGCCCTATGTTCCCTTAATGTAGAAGCTGATATATATTGTGTTATCCTGACTTTGGCTCTAACCTATTTGAATTGTTTCTTTCTGACTACTTGCAATATTTTCTCCTTGTCTTGGGAATCCTGAAATTTGACTATGTTATTCCTTGCAGTTTTCATTTTGGAATCTCAGGAGACAATTGGTAGATTCTTTCAATTTCTATTTTACCCATTGTGTCTAGGATCAAGGCAGTTTTCTTTAATAATTTCTTGAAAAATGATATGTATGTTCTTTTTCTGGTCATGGTTTTCAGGTAGTCTAATAATTGTTAAATGATCTCTTCTGGATCTGTTTTCTAGGTCAGTTGTTATTCTGATGATTTATTTCATTTTCTCTCTAGTTTTTCATTCTTTTGACTTTGTTTTATTGTTTCTTGATTTCTCACTAAGTCATCAGTTTCCCTTAGCTCCATTCTTCAAGGAATTATTTCCTTTAGTGAGCTTTGTATCTCTTTTTCCATTTGACCAATTCTGCTTTTTAAGGCATGCTTCTCCTCTTTGACCTTTCGGACCACTTTTTCCATTTGGCCATATTAATTTTTATGATGTTATTTTCTTTAATATTTTTGTATCTCCATCACTAAGCTGTTGATTAATTTTCTTGATATCTTACAACATTCTCATTTCTTTTCCTAATTTTTCCTCCACTTCCCTTATTTGATTTTCAAAATCTTTTTTGAGTTCTTCTATCGCCCAAGACCAGTTCATCTTTTTTTCTTTAGAGGCTTTGGATGCAGAAGCTTGACTGTGTATTTTCTTCTGAGTGTGTACCCATATGACCAAAGTGATTTTCTATCATTGGATTTTTAAAAATTCTAGTATTTACTCATTTCCCCAATCTCTGACTTAATTTTAACCCTTTGTTAAGGTGAGGTTCTGCTTCCAGGGTGTAGGACACATTGTCCCAAACTTTTGAGAGTTTTGCAACCATTTTCATAGTTTCCTCCAAGGTCTTATGAGAGGCTATGTCTGCTCTCCTGGCTTGTTTTCTGGTCTTGGGTGGCCACAAGTACTCCTTTGTGGCCTAGGACTGTGAGGAGAATACCGGCTCTAGTAAGTTCTTTTGTATTTCTACTCCTTTTTCTGAGATCAGGGCCCCAGTCTGCAACCTAGATCTGAGTATGGACAAAGCAACAGAGTTCTATATAAGGGATAGCAAGGATAATTCCCCAGTCCCCTTACTGTCTGTTGGTTAAGCTCTCTGGAAACAGCTGCAAGTGGTTCTCAAGGTCTGCTCCTTTTTCTCTGGGGCCAGATTTGTGATGAGGCCTGCACTGGACTGTATTTCACTCTCACCTTGCTGTAGCAGACTTTTCCTTTTGACATTCCAAATTGCCCTTGGCAATCCCTCAGCTGAGAGAAAACCATTACCACTGCCACTGAACCAGACACCCAAGGTCTGTTCCTGGGTGGCTGAAGCCAGTTCATGTCAGTGTGACCTAGGCTGCACTAGGGCTCCTTTCAAACCCTGATGTAATAGCTCCTTTTCATGGATCTTTCAATTTGTCAGGTTGGAAAATTGTTTCACTTAGTCTTTTTGAGGGTTTTGCCACTCTAGAATATAGTTAGATTCATTATTTAAAGGTATTTAGAGTGGTTTTTTGGGAGGAGTTCAGGTGAGTCCCTGACTTTACTCAGACATCCAGACTATCCAGAAAAAGAATGGAACAAAAGGCCCCTTTCAGAAATTCTAAGTGTGGATAAATACCATTAAGCCTGCTGTTGGCATAATAATTCACAATTTTCTGGAGTGGGGAAACTATCAGGGGAATTAGAAAAACATTGTGGCAGAAAAGAGATAAAAGTTGAAATTTTACACTAGATACCATATGGGGAAAGGTACAGCTGATAGAATGCTGGGCCAAGAGTCAGAAGCACTCATTTTCCTGAGTTCAGATCTGGTCTCAGATACTTCACACACACACACACACGCACACACACACACACACACAAAGATAATGGCAAACTATGCCTGCATCTTTGCCTTAAAAAGCAAAGCAAAATGAACTAAAAGAAAACACAAATGAACTCAGAAGAGTTGGACACAATTGAAAGCAACACAACAACGAGAGATGTTAGAAAGCAACAGAACAACAATGAGAAATATTAGAGTTATTATGGTGGGGTGGCATAGGAGGAAGACAGGAAAAACATTAATGCACAGTGGATGGAGACTGGAAATGGTGACACTAATATGTAAAATAATATTAAATAATACCTCCAAATCAATAAACTGTGTATGGCCTTTTGACTCAGGGCTTTCACAATTAGACCCACAAAAAAATCATAAAAAGAAAAAAAGAGATCAATATTCAAAAGAACTTATATCAAATGATTTTTCTTTATTTTTATATTGTTTTATTAATTTAAGATTTCATTTTCATCTAAATATAGGAAAAAATTTAAATATTCTTTCAAAAAATTGAGTTCCAAATTCTTTCTCTCCTTTCTTTACCTCCCCCTTTTATTGAGAAGACAAAGGAACTTGTTATACATTATAAATGTGCAGTCATGTAAAACACTTTCATGTTAATCATGTGAAAAAAATTTTAAAGTTGAAAATTAAAGCTTAAAAGCAAGCATGCTTTGATCTTCATTCTTTTTCTTTTTTTCTTTTTTGTTTTATTAGGTTTCTTTGCAAGGTAAGTCTGGTTAAGTGGGTTGCACAAGGGCACACAGCTAGGTAATTATTAAGGGTCTGAGGCTGGATTTGAACTCAGGTACTCCTGACTCCAGGGCCAGTGCTCTATTTGCCCCTCCATCCATTCTTCATTGACTTTTTCTCCAGAGTCGGACAGCACCTTTCATGAGAAATCCTTCAAAATTGTCTTGGATCACACTATTACTGACAAAAACTTTCTTTCACTGATGATTATCATAAATAATTGTTCTTCATGGATACAATATTCTCCTATTCCTGCTTATTTCACCTTGCAGCAGTTCATGTAAGTCTTTACAGGTTGTACTGAAAGGAACCATCATCTCTTAGAGCACAGTAGTATTCCGTCATGATCATATACAACAACTTGTCCAATCCTTCTCTAATTCATCAGTTTCCCATTATTTATCAATACTAAAGGTACTGCTATAACTATTGTTGTACTTTTTAGGTCTTTTTCCTTTTAGATGTTTTTGTCTTTAGTAGTGGCAATGCTTGATCAAAGAATTATGAATGGTTTTATAGCCTTTTGGGCATAGTTCCAAAATGATTTCCAGAATGATTGAATCAGTATACAACTTCATCAATAGTGTATTAGTGTCTCAATTTCCCCATATCCCCTCCAGCATATTTCATTTTATTTTCTGTCATTTTTATGCAATCTGATAGATGTTGAATGGTAGCTCAGAGTTGCTTTAATTTGTATTTCTCTAATCAGGAGTGATATAGAGCATTTTTATGATTAAAGATAACTTGGATTACTTCATCTGAAAATTTCCTATTGATATCCTTTGACCATATATGAATTGAAGAATTGCTCTTTATTCTATAAATTTGACTCAATTCTCTATATGCTGAAAATTAGGTCTTTATAAGAGAGTTTTGTTCTAATATTCATTCCATTGTTCTGTTTCTCTCTCTCTCTCTCTCTCTCTCTCTCTCTCTCTCTCTCTCTCTCTCTCTCTCTCTCTCTCTCTCTCCCTCCCTCCCTCTCCCATCACCCTGTCCATTCTCAAGTGTTTGGCTCTGATTTTTACTCTCTCCCCATTCCATTCTCCCATTTATCAATTTTTTTCCTTCTCCACTTCACAGATTTTTCTGTCTTTTTGAGTGTGCATATCAATCTCTCTTTGAACCAAATCAGATGAGAATAAAACTCTCAAGCTCTCTCTTTTTCCTCTGACTTCTCCTCCACTCTAAAAGGTATTTTAAGTCAGGTATTTACCCCATTCTACCTCTCCCTTTCCTCTTCTTGCAGTGCATTCTTCTTTCTCACCACTTAATTTTACTTTTTTTTAGATAATAATCCTATCATATTCAACTCACACCTATTTTCTATTTATGTTTATTTCTAACTTTTCATAAATTTCCCATGTATGAATGTAATAATTGGATTCCTTATTATTTCTCTTTCTCTTTCCTGTTTATGTTTTTTCTCTTTTTTCATTATTTTTCCAACTACATGAAATATTAGCTTTCAACAGTCATTTTTCTGAATGTTTTTGAGTTTTATATTTTTCTCTCTCCTCTTCTCTTACCCCCTCCCTGTGAGAGAAAGCAATTCAACATAGACCCTCACATATATAATCATGCTAAACATAGATCCACTTCAGTTATGTTGTGAGAGATGAATCAAATCAAAGTGGAGCAAAAACAATAGAGAGAGAGGAAAAACATGATACATAAGATGACATTCAAAAATTGATGATAGTAAGGCTTAGTCTGCATTTAACCTCCACAGATCCTTTTCTGGATATGAATGGTGTTTTCCATTCCAAGGGTTTATGCTTTTGAATTTTTTATCCTAAAATCAAGTTACTCAATTCAGTTCTTGTCCTTTTATCAGGAATGTTTGAAACTCTTCTATTTCATTGAATATCATTTTTCCCTTTGAAGTATTATACTCACATTTTTTTGGAAGGGAATTTCAGGTTGAAATCTTTGCTCTTTTGCCTTCTGGAATCTCAATCAAGACCCTTAATACTTTAATGAATAAATTGCTATATCTTGTATTATCTTGACTGAGACTCCAGAATATTTGAATTGTTTCTTTTGAATACTTGTGTTATTTTCTTGTAAATGTAGAAGAAATTTGAATTATGAAGCATTTGAAAGTTCATACAATTTTGTCTTTGATCCTGGAGGCATTAGGAATTCATTGTCATTAATTAAATAGAAGTGGGATGACATGGTCAGACACATGTTCTAGAATGATCACTTGTTCTAAGAAATAAATATCTCAGTAGAGTAAATGGCATACCTCGTTCAAGTAATTGATTCCTTGAAAAACTACAGGAATAAATAGAAGCCAATGTTTTTAATGAGAACTAAGAAATATAGAATAAAATAAAAATTTATAATAATAGGGAAATACTGATGTGGTAAAAAAGGCCAAAGAGAGATAATTTAATAATCATTGGGCTCCCCGAAAAACTATTAAAGAAACAAATCCTGGACATTATTGTCATACAATCTTAAAGGATAATTGAATATATACAAAGTTACCTCCTAAAAGAATTCTCCAAAAGAAAATTCTTGGGAATCCCATAGTCATAATCCAGATCTTTCACATGAAAAATAATACAAATATTCAGAAAGAAGTTCAAGTACCAAGTCCACAAAAGACCTGAAAACTTCTATTATAAATGAGAGAAACTTAGAATATAATATTATGAAATTCAAGATGTAGATTATAATAAATCAGAGAATATAACCTGAAACTTGAATACATAACATGAAATTCAAAAGATCAGAAATTTTTAATGAAAGAAGAGCTTAGTTATAACTTTGTATTTCAAACAAAGGTAAAGTAAAACCTAGAAATATAAAGTTCTTTAAGCATTGTGAATTGACTTTGTGATGGTGCAGTGCTGATTTTATAATGGATCAAAAGAAACAAATGTCCCTTGAGAACCTTAACATTTTTAAAGCATGTTTGGAAAACGTTAAATGGGGGAAAACAAAATCACAGGATGAATCTGTGTTATTTTGAGGATTTTAAGAGGGGAGGAGAAGTAGTGAGGGAAAAAGGAAAACTCCAATGTAGAAGAAAGTCAATAGAACTTGATATTATTTTTTTTCATATTTTGGTACATTAATGAGGACCAATAGTAGAGAGTTATTGGAGCAAATGTCAGATGATCCAAATTTTTGTTTTCCTGGAGAAAGGGGAGTTTTATAGAGCTAGAGAGAGTTAGTTAAAGACCAAGAAAGGAAAAGACAGAGTGGATTGAGAGAAATAGTTTATTCTAGTAATACATCAAACTCTATAGAGAATTAAGAGCACAAGTAGAGTGAGAAATTATGGTCGTAAATAATGTTGAGAGTGAATAGTCACAAGCAAAATTCTTAATCCTCACAAGGGGATTAAAATGGGGAAAAAGGACTAGATTTTTTTTATTTTTATTTTTTTTAGTTTTTGCAAGGCAATGGAGCTAAGTGGCTTGCCCAAGAAATCAGGTCCTCCTGACTCCAGGGCCAGTACTCTATGCACTGTGCCACCTAGCTGCCCCAAAAGGACTAAATTCTTAAAGAAAATGTTCATCAATTTTGTAAGGGTGTAATGAATTGTGATGTATGAATGTAATGGTAATATGAATGTAATATTTAGCATATTAAGATATAAAAAGTGCATTCATCACAACAAACCACTAAAGCAAATATGTCAAGTATTTTCTCCTATTTTATGGATGAACAAGCTGAGTCTCTGAAAGATGAAGCCCGTATTATAATTACTAGCAATGACATCTGAAACTCAAACTCACATTGTCTGCCTTTCAACCTGGTAAATTTTGTCACTGACACACAATACTTCAACATTCTAGACTTCAGCTTCCTTACCTGAAAACCTAAGAAGTAGAACTATGACCCCTTCCTGCTCCCAAGCCTTATGATTCTATGATGTGCTGGCATGTGCATTTGTATGGTCATGAATACATGGGATAGTATGCCTACTTAATGAACTGCTGCAAAAACCTTGATAATTACTTTAAGGAAGCTAGATATGTATGAGTTAGCATATCAAGTCAACAATTCCATATTTTCCCCATTATATTAGACCTGGGTAGGGCAACTCTAGGGGGTGTGGTTATCAATGAGTAATCACACCCCTGAGTATTGTATTTCCAGCTGCATCTTTAAGCTCCTAATCCTCAAGAGGTGTGATTATCTGCTGTCATGCTTTAATTCTTAATTAAAACAAGAAACATCACTCAAATAGGATTGGTGAGTGGATTATGCCCTTTCTTGGAGAGGCTAAGGGTGTGTGGCCTATCCTGAGAGCTTCAATTCAGGGGCTTCAGGGAACCTATTCCTCATTTGAGAGTCCCACAACCCAACAAACTAGATCATAAAGATAGCCAGCATGGCTCACCTCCCACACTGGAAAAATCACTCAGACCACTAAAAATCAGTGGCCCAGAAATCTCTAATGGCTCATTGTTGGAGAATGCCACTTTGGGGCATTTTCAGGTTCATAACATTTTACCCTTTAACACAAAATTTTGAACTGTGTTCTCATTAGCAGTTTTCAGCTGAGAGTAAAAGCAAATGGATTGATTCTTGTCATGTTTGTTGTAGAAAATTAGCATGACCATGTGCTAGATTTAACACACTGTGGCCCACAATGCAATTAAAAAAGCAATTTTAAAACCACAATGCAATATTAATATTGAAATTGTTTCAAGGATAGTTGTGCAATTAGCATAAGTTAATGAGAAGTATTAGAGATTTTTATTTTATGTTCTTTTTAAACAAATATTAACTGGATTTAAGTTCTTTTTAAAGGTTACATTCACAAAGAACTTCCAAGCAATTTAACTACAATGAATTTCAACAAGGCAGCTTCCTGTCTGTGGTACCTACCTATTTTTAAATTTTATGAGGCTGTTCAGGCAGAGTTTTGTAGCAGTTAAGATGAAAGTCCAGATGCATGGCATACTTTAAAAGAAAAAAAAAGAGGAGGAAGAGGAAGAAGAATAAAGGAAAATAATCAATTTGGTATCAAATTTATTCCAAAGCAGAGAAGTGAATTTTTTTTCTGATTGTGGAAAAAGACATGCAGAGAGGTCAAAGGTCAAGCAAAGAGGAGACAGTATTGTGTAGAAACTGTCACGCATCACCACCTATTTTGACATGCACAGGGCCGTTTGTTGTCTGTTGAACATGCAAATTAAGTGCCTGCTGTCATAGCCAGCCGATATCTGAAAGTGGAAAATGAGACCACCTGTAACCAGTGAATGGAGTGATGGACAAGCATTCAGAGCTCGTCATTTCCAACGCCATTCACACCACCTCCGAATTGCATATGACATGTAAAAATCTTTTCTTAATATTCACAACCGGGAAGTTTGGGGAATTATGGAGGCTTCAACTGCTGCATCTAATGGGTTCTCCAAGCAGACAGCTGTGACTGTGAGCTGGCTTGATAATTAGGTGTCCAGGAAGATTTTATGCTACGAATCAGTTAAAAGGGAGAAAAGAAAAAGAAAATAATGGCAAGCAAAACTCGCTGGAATGGAAATCATATTAACCCTTGGGTGTCTTTTTTTACGAAGGGTTTATAAGCTTTCTATGAACCAAGATTAGTAAAAAACTTATGTGCAAGTGCATACATATATGTATTTTATAATCTCCTCTCTCTCTCTCTCTGTGAAGGTTTAATTCATAAATATAGCCTAGGAGGTGGTACTCATAATACTTGTTAATGCTGTTGAGTGTCCAGGGAAGAACCTATTACCAGCAATTATACTACTTTCTAAAGTCATCTAGAACATTAGTATTTGTAATATTCTTCTAAACCAATCAATCATATTAAAATTATCAAAAGTGTATCAATTCATAAGAACTCATAGGAGTTGCTGAATGGGCATGGGGAAATCACAGGTCTTAATGCATGCCTGAAACCCATTGCAATACTTTGAAAATGTTCATGCTTATTTTTGGCCATGGAGCATCCCAAATAATTATCTCTATAGAATAATGGAAATTATTTCTTTAGTTTTTTTGTTTGGTTGAAGTATAATTCAAGAAAGAAGAGAAAAATTATGAACACAATGAAAAATGGCTCAATGAAACTCCTCTAGATATTCTTCTTTCTTCTCCCAAAGACAAACTGATAAACTCCATAATTGGAAGAAAACCATGACTCCGACAAATGGCAAAATGGATGCTTCTTTATGAAACTCTCCTTGTGAATTATAGAGCTCTCTGACAGAATGAACTCACTCTCCAAAAAAGGTGATCATCCAGACTCCATTCACTTACTTTTATACCCTCAGATCTATACTGACCCTCAGGCAGTGACAAAAAAATGCAAAAGTAATAAGTTTTTTATCCTGCTGTTCTGTCTTCAAAACAGAGACCATTGTGAACCTACAGAAACAAAGGGAAAACTGAAAGAACTTTATGCTACCACTTCATTTAATTCTTAGGTTCAAACAGAATAGGAAGCTATGAACAGAGAAGCTGATTATAATTCATTCCAAGACTGTCAGCTTTGAGTTTCTAGTTGAAGGACAATATTGAATCTTAGTGTTCAACTTATCTTAATGATACTCTGATATAGGTTTTAATGAAACTGCATTTAAGCCTTGTATTAAAATTTTTCTTATAATGTGACAAGAGCAGGAATTCTGGTATACTTATAAAGGGTCATAACAAGCCAGTCCTTAATTGGAAAGCACAGATATTTTTCAAAGTCTCATTTGAAGTTGGGTTTTTGGAAACATGGAATTCATTTCCTTAGTTATTTTCCCAGGTTAACTTATGTAAAACTATTTTTTTTTGACCACATACCAATATGGAGTCCTGGAGAAAAGGCCAAACTTTTCAGGTTGGCAGTGATTATGTTGGGCACCCTTATGATAAATTTTCTCTATTCTCTAATTCACTAGTTGTACCTATCTCCTAGCTTCTAAGCCAAACCAGCTGGGTCTTTTTAAGTGCCTACTATGTGTCAAACATTTGGTTAAGTGCTAAGAATATGAACAAAGGTAAAAACCTTTGTTCTCAGATAACTCAAAATATAATAAATATAATAATGAGAGGACAAAAAGTTATGTACAAACAATATGTATGTGATCATTTGGTTATAAAAAGTATAGTGATTATAGTGTAGGCACTAGAATGAAGGAGTATCAGAAAATGTTTCTTGCCCAAGATAGAATTTTATTTGAAATCTGAAGAAACAAGTTAAAGCATTAAGATAAATCTATGAAAATGAACCGAGTCTGAGTATTAAGTGGCATATGTGAAGAAGAACAAGGAGACCTTCATCACTTGATCTCACTCTACTTTAGCAATTTTCTTTTTTTTAATTTTTTATTTATTTAAAGCAATGTGGTTAAGTGACTTGCCCAAGGTCACACAGCTAAGCAATTATTATGTATCTGAGGTTGGATTTGAACTCAGGTCCTGATGACTCCAGGGTCAGTACTCTATCCTCTGCACCACCTATTTGCACCCTAGCAATTTTCTTAAGGCATATCATCCTTCCAAAAATATACTTCCATGTTTCATTATTCTTGATCTACCTTCTGTCAGCTTCAACAAATAGCATTTCTTCAGTGAAACTACTTATCATGTATTCAGAGACAATCATTCTGATGAAACACATTTATTTAGAAGAAGAGGGTTGATAATCATTTTTTCCACGTAGAAATTTTTATAGTTGCTTTTATTTTCATTTTTATTTTTTAATATGCGTTTTCATCACTTGAGAAGTAGATAAATTAGAATATATAAATGCAATTAAAATTATTGTGCCATAGGAAACAACAAATATGATGAATACAGAGTAGTAAATGAAATTTATGAACTATTGGAAACTATAGTTAACTGAACTAGAAAAATTATATACAAAATACAGCAGGTAAATGGAAAGGATGATCATTAAAAAGAACTGAAACTTGGGGCAGCTAGGTGGCTCAGTGGATAGAGCACTGGCCCTAGAGTCAGGAGGACCTGAGTTCAAATCCTGATCAGACACTTCATAATCACCTAGCTCTGTGTCCTTGAGCAAATCACTTTAACCCCATTGCCTTGCAGCAACAACAAAAAAAGAATTGAAACTCAATGCTATGAAAGTATAAAGAATAAAATTTGTTCTACAACTTCACTTTCCCACTCCTTTCTTTGCAGAGATGATTGGAACTGAATATAAATGTTTATTGATCAGTTTTACTAAATTATTTCCATTTTTATAAAAAAAGTTATATGACACGACTATCTACTTAATTATGGGAACAGAGTATGCAAGTGATATAAAATCACATCAATGAAAGGTATCTCTGATAAAAAAAAAAAAGAACTGATTTTCACTTTAAATGTAATTAATTGTACTTCAGGCAGAGTAACAAAATGAAGTGAAATTTCATGGGAGAAGAAAGATATTTTTGGAAACACCAGCATTTAGGGTTAGAAAAGTAAAAAAAAAAAACATGAAAGTTGAAGCTAGATGATAAGGGTTCAAATGCTAGTTCTGCTAATTATTATTACTCTGAGTTTATGAAACTCATATTTGCCCTTTTCTTCACAGTTCCTCACACTTGTGAAATAAGGATGATAGAACAGAAGTCTTTGAAGTTATCTTCTAGATCTACATCTCCCTGCCTGGGAATCTGCTCTCTTTTTCCATTTTTCACAATTTCCCCCCCTTTGCTTCTGAACATAAATTATCTTGAATTCCCTAAGGTTTTTCTTCAGATCCATCCTCAGCATCACTAGCTCCCTCTGATGTATCAAAGGTCATGTCTCATTAGGTGAGAGCTCTGAAGTTAGGAAAATGAAGGAGTGAGGGTTTATGTGAAGGTGTCAGAAGGTCTCTTTGGAAATAAGCAGTGGAAGTGAGTGGGGAATCTATTAGAGAAACTTTAGGGGAAGAGGGTGACTCAGAATAGTGATGGCAAGGTTGGAGAGTGTGGGATAAGGCACAGCCATTGATAAGTATGGATTACTGATGAATCACATGTTTTAAATCAGGGATTGATTTTATTCCAAGTATATTTCAGGATTTTTTTCACCCTGAGAAAAAACTATAATAGGAAAACTGTAATAGTCACATCTGAATACTAATGATTAATATGTGGTGTTGAGAAGAATCAAGCATTGGTGATATTAAGCATTTTGAAATAAAACAGTACCAGACAGGATGTTTTTGTAGGTTTCATGTGAATAACAGTAGAAAATATTCTGACATGGAGAGAGGCTTCAAGACAGCTACAGTGGTTCCTGTGACACAGTGCTATTCCCCATTTTCTATAATACTGTTCTTTTTGTCAGCACTCTATGAAATCCTACTTTGATAGCTCATCATAGTATGAAGATAGCCTGCCAGCTAGGTGGTACAGAAGAGATACATCACTGGGCTTTGAATTCTTTTTCATGAGTTCAGATATGGTTACAGATACTTACTAGCAATGTGACCCTTGGTAAATATTTACTCATTTGCCTCAGTTTTCTCATCTGCAAAATGAGCTGGAGAAAGAAATGGCAAACTACTCCATTATCTTTGCCAAGAAACCCACAAAATGGGGTCAAGAAGAGTCAAATATGACTAAAACAAGTGAACAGCAAGCAGCAACATGAAATAACAACCCTGAAGCATGACTTTTGATATGCTATTACCAATTAATATACATAAAACTGTACTTTCATATATATTTTTTTTCTATGTGTGCATGAACATTTTTATGCTTATAACTGTTTAAGTGTTCAATTTTAATAAATAAGTTCACTTGAAAGACATATAATGCCCCGAATTTGACAAACTAAACTAAGGTTTTCGCAAGAATTATCTAAATCTAGAAAGGAGAGCTGGAACCATTCATACAGTGAATTTTAACATGGCAAATAGATTATTGGACTCTAAATTCACGACTTTTATACAAAATTTTGACAGGTTTCAGTTTTGAATGATATGACTTTTAGCCTTTTTCACCCAGATAACTTAATGCTAATACAGAAAACAGTCTGACATTTCTAAGACAATAATGTTTGTGTGTTATTGCTTAAAACCTAGCATTTAAAGGTTTATGGTGTTCCAGAAGTTTCACTGTTAAATAATAGCTGTAGGAAATATTGTATAAATTCTTTTGCTTCTTACTCCTATTACTTAAAGTTTTTTCACTTAGGATTTGAATCCTAGAATTTAGAACTGAAAATATTTTACAGATTATCTGCTCAATCTCCTGATTTTGTATTGAGGAACCTGAAGCAGAGAGATGAAAATCTCAAAATCTCAAAGGTAATAATTGTCAGAGTTAGAATTTGAACCCAAGACCATTGACTAGATTCAGTGCTTTTATTATACCTCTGATCCACAATTCATACCTCTTTATTATAATCATATAATCATATAAATGAGATAGCATTCTTGAAATTATGTAATGGTTGTGCTCCTTCAAAATATTCAACTTGACAACTGAATTTTTACCATTTTCAACCATTTATTAAAGAATAGCAATGTACATAAATTATCACAATAATTATAATAAAAATAAAACTACTATCACTTGTCTATTATCTGCATTCGACTTATCTGATTGTTTTCAGAAATCCTTGGGAATAGCAATAGTTTTGGTTTGGTTTGATTTAGTGTTTTTGCCTTTATGTCTCTAGGGTTTATCATATTGACTGATATATAATAGGCACTAGTAAGTGTTTATTGACTTGATCTTAGCAATTTTTTTGCATTTCTTCATTTCATCTTGAAGATATCTTCATAATTCACAGGTTCAAATATGCAGAAATAGACCTTCTAGTAATAAGGAATTTATGATAATTTTTTCATTTGGAAGACAAGGATTTATAATTACCCTAAAACATTTAATTTTCTTAGAGAAAAAAAGTTATGGGTTATTTATACTTACTAAACTACACTCCCTAACAAGAACCACTTTTAAAGATACTGAACATTTCTTTTGTATCTCTCTCATTTTTTATTTTAGGTTTTTGCAAGGCAAATGGGGTTAAGTGGCTTGCCCAAGGCCACACAGCCAGGTAATTATTAAGTGTCTGAGATCAGATTTGATCCCAGGTACTCCTGACTCCAGGGCTGGTACTTTATCCACTGCACCACCTAGCTGCCCCTCTATTGTATCTCTTGAAATGTCATTAACCTCCCAACCTGATGTCTTCAATTTTTTGCATTCCTTAATGTCAGATTGTAGTGAGGCAAAAATTTGTTACTGATTCATTATTGAAATGATCAGACAGGAAACAGAAAACATCACAAATTCCCACATTCACATAAGACTGAAGGAATCTTCCATTTAGGGGTCTCATAGTAGACTGAAGAGATGGTCTTCTTTATCTCAACACTGTTGAATAATTATGTAGAAAGTGCTCAACTGTACTACTTTTTTATTTCTACAATACTGGAAATTGTTCTTGCATAAAAGAAGGTATTTTTAAAATGGAAAAACAATGAAATTTTTTTTTCACCATGTTTTCTTAAAATTTACTCAGATACAGTGTGATAGAAATGTGTAAGTAAGAAAATTCCTACATATTTCAAAAATTCAACCTTTGCCTCCAAAACACCTGGTGCTGCAGTTTCCCTTGAAGTTGATATTAAAAATAGCATAACTATATAAAATTATTCATGGACCTGGGCAGAAATTAACAGAAAAGATAAAGATATTTAAAAAGAACATGAAATTAAATAATGAAAAAATGAAAAATAGGAACATATGTTTATAAATTTAAAGTTCATGTTGAAATGTATAAGGTAAGTATAAAAGAGTTTTTACCCAATTGAATAAAGTGGACACCACAGACAAAAACTGATTTTAAAAAACATTAAAAACTAGTTAATTACAGAAGTGGTGACCCAATTTTTAAAGGGTAGAAATAATATAGGTTGAGACAAACTCAGACTCAGGTTATCATTTCTGTAATTTACTAATTGTTTGGTGGTAGTAAAATCATTTTACCTCACTTTATTCATCTGTAAAATGGAAATTTTACATCTACCTTGTATATTTTATGGAATAGTTGTTAAGGAACATGAAATAAAGTATGTAAAGTGCTTTGTAAATCTTCAATAAATTTATGAATGTTTATTCCTGTTTCTCTTAATATTACTTTGAAACAACTATTGATCTTGGAAGAATATATATTTGTCCTAAGATATAATATTTTAAAAATATACGTTTTTATAATGAATTCTTCACAAATAATGATATTTTTATTGTTTCTAAAATGGTTTCCAACAACTTCATGCCAACAGTAACACACATCAAAAAAAACTCTAAAATAACTTATGTTCTATAATAATACATTTTTATTGATTAATTAATTAATTCATTATTTGGAAATTATCTTCAAACAGTCAGAAATTGCTAAAATGATTGATAAATATTAAAATGAAAATATTTCTTAAAATATAAGTATATTGAAATCTCATATGTGACTTAATAAGTGATTTTATGGAATTATATAGTTAGGTAAATACTTTTTATAGAGAAAAATCAAAATAATTTTCTTCATATCTGAATCTCAGCATTCACAAAATCGGTGAGTTTCTTGTTCACTGAATGTTAAAAACATCCATCCTGACACCCCCAAATTATTTAAACATTAAATAGATTGATTTAAATAATTCTTCTAATTACACAAGAAATAATACAAATCTACATATTTGACTCATAAAATGAAGTGGAATGAGAAAACGTTTTATTACAAGCAAGTTTTGACTTACCTGTCCTGGTAGAGCAACACATGAATTGAAAATAAAACCTCCTGCATAAAATCCATTATGAATTATTGAAAAAATATACTTTTAATAATGTTAGAATAAATAAATTTAACATATTCTAAGCCATTTACAGCCATATTAGACTAGTAATATGATCCCAAGTTCTTTAGGGAGTCTACTTTTATGAAAAAATATTCTTGAACAATAATTATTTTATCCATATTGTGCCTGTTAAGTGATTTTAAAGTACAGTACAATACTTGTTTTAGGTACATTAAACAGTCTATTCCTTTTGTCAATGGCATTGCAAAGGCAAAGGCAAATTTCAACCTAGCACACTTACAAATATCACAAATCTAATTTAATGGGAATCTAGCTAATGACGATTTAATGTACATCTAATTAGTTACTAAATAATTCTATATTAATACTTGAATAGTCAAATAGTTTTATTTTAGCAAAGAGTTTCTGACCTTCAAAATGAATTTTATTTTCATTGAAAAATGAAAACTTAAATCTTTAGCTGGAAAACATATCAAAAGATAAAAAAATATCCAAGGATGGAATTTTGAGTAATGGAAGTTATTTGGAAAAATATTTGAGTAATGTGAAAATATTTGGAACTGTTAACAAATCATTTTTTAAACAAACAGAATTATTTCTGTTGTTTGAATTAAATTAAATCCATAAATTTCGACACTGTAAAAGATACTTTCCCTTTGATATAGTAATATTAAGCATATCATAATAACCAGTTAAACATAATAGAATAAAATTAATTTTATGGATGCCTTTCTAAAAATGTCTCATTTAAATTTTCCTATATAGTGTTTGTTATTAAGACTAAGAAAAATCTCTTCAAATTATCCTTAGACAAAGATATATTTGTATTTATGTATTTCTTCTCTTTTTTTAACTAAGGAAAAAAATCTAATAATGTTTCCTTTAACATTGAAATTAATGTCTACACAGTATATGAGTGATTTTCTCCTATAAATCTTCTTGGTATAAAACTCAAATATTTTTCCTTAAAGTGATAATATTTATATGAACTCCTTAAGTAACGATCTGTTAATGTTGATTCCTTTATGTAACTGACTGGCTGGAAGAGGAAACAAGTTACACTGTGTAAATTTTTTTATCTCCCCCCCCAATTGATATTAAGCAATTACTCTTATGTATTGCTAATTCTGTATAAAGTATCTTGTGTAATTTAAGGATAAGTTATCCTCATATCCTACAGATTTTCACTTTTTTAAAAATAAGTAATAAAATATGTGTTGTTTGCCAACATACAGTAACATAGGTAGTTACTTAGCCTAAAAGTAAATTACCCTCATTCACTCCCTGTCCCACCACTACCCACCCTGCCAAAAAAAAGAATAAGTATTGTCCATAGTGATGAAGTCTTCAAATGGGAGTTTCATGATGGCAGTCAGAAGTTTCTTACATGGACTTGTGCTATGGCGCTGAGTAAGGCAAGGGACAGCTGCACCAATTCTACATGATTAGTCAAGGTCAGCTACTGCAAATGGAGGACATTCACTATTTGTCAAGAAAACAATGGAAGGAGACCTACCCATTCTCAATTGGGAATGACTGCAAGCAGGATTCATTGAATCTGGGGTAAAATTATGCTGCCCTTTTTTGTGCCCAGAGGAAGGGGGGGCGATGACTCCAACAATTCAAATGTTACTTCTAACAAGGCTAACCAAGGGCACAAAACACAATCCTGGTTTAACTACCCAAAGCATATGTTCAATGACAGAAACTAATGTTACTGACACTTAACGGAAACAAGTGAAAGAGAAAAAACAATCCAAATATCTTAAAGAAAAAGTAGTTCTCAGCAGAGACTGGGTATTTGAAATCGTCTCCTCACTACAATGGAATAAATACTGAAATTGAGGATTTGTGTCATTTTTTACCTTCAATATTAAGCTACTTATTTAATTTATAATAAACTGAAAAACTAAGTGAAGTTACTAAATCTTTGGTACCAGGTAATCCCTCTCTCTCTCTCTCTCTCTCTCTTCTATCAGTATCTCCAGAGATATATACATATATGTACACATATATGTAAATACACACATACAAACACAATATATGTATTTGTACAGAAATGTATATAAATATATGTATATATGAATTTACATTTACTAATTTGAAACAATATATCTTTGTACATTTTCAAAGTGCTTATCTGCCTAATCACAGTGGCTGATATTTAGCAGGTAGTTAATAAATGTTTGTTCACTTGAAAAAGTTGATTCATTCATAAATATATATATATATATATGCATGATATATGTATGTATGCTACTATTTACATTCATATGCTATAAATTGTATATTATATATACATATAGAATTATATGTCTATATATATATAGATAGATAGATAGATAGATAGATAGATAGATAGATACACAACATGTATCCTTATAGTTTGTGCAAAGATGTCATTTTACTGAGACAACTTTAAAGAAATATACAAAAGTTTTCTAAACCCAATGGAAATGAAAATAGACCATGCTCTATAACAAGGTATTATGGCTTGAATCCTTTGCTAATTGAATGTAGCCTTTAGACAATTTCTCAAAATAATATTTTAAATGTATAAAGAACTTCATTAAAACGTAGTTATCAAATTTTTTTGATAAAACAAAATAAGGTTCATAGCTATGCTCTGAGATCCCCCAAAATGATAGACAACATAAAGGTACTAAAGTATTCAATACTAAAAACAACAACAAACCATAAGAAAACCAAACAAAACAAATTAACAACTAAAAGCAAACAAAAAAAAAACCTTATGGATTATAGCATTTATTGTGTAGGTTGGCTTTTGGTTTGATTACAGCAATAAAGACATTTAGATTTAAATTGGGATTCACATAATCATACAAAAGGTTAACTTTTAAAATCCCCAGGCCTGCATGTGTATGCCCTCTGTTGGACATATTATGAGTTGACAAAGATGCCAGCTCTTTGCTTTGATATTAGGTCTCTTGGTTTAATTCACATCTGTTCCTGACTTCTTACTAGTCCTTTAGACTCAGAAACCACTGCTGCTGGGCAGGGAGGGCACACCTAGCATCAGGGTACACAAAGTAATTACAGGAAATGTCCTTGTTCCCACCCCTAGAGGAGCCCTGTGGGAATGTTGAGGGACGGTGAAGAGGGGCCTGGCAGACAGAGAGAGGCCAGCTGGGTTGTGTAGTATAGTGATACCTCATTAGCACGTTCTTCATGATCATATTTTCCAGGTGACAATCTTCTTTTGGTCTCAGGTCTCTCATTAGTGTCTCGTTATAAAGTCTTCTCACATATCAGATTTATTTCAGTCCATGCACTTTGCAGCAGTATTTCCACCTACAGCTGAACAATTCAAAGAATTACTTTAAAAAATTATGATGAAGTTAGTTGATGGCTCATACAATAAAGGGAAGCTGTTAGACATGATGGAGTGGCTTGTATTTGCAGAAAAAAGAAAGAAAAGGAGAGCTGGTTTACTACCTTTCAATTATAAATCCTTAATGGGACTTCATTATCTCACTGTTTACAAAGCAATGCATTCCTGATTAGTCCTTTATCATATTTTCATTTTGAACAGAATAAATTAGGGAAAGAAAATTCTGTACTATAAAATCCTTCCTTATTATAGTCTGCTCAGCAAAATGGAACAGACATATTCTTAGGGATTTTATTTTTTTTTGGTGGGGGGAGTGGTTTATATTGTTCTTGCCCATCATTTCAGATGAGAGGGAATATTTCAAGCTTTACATAAACATACACACATGCATGCACACACCTACATATATGCACAAAATCACAAAATGTGTAGTTTATCAAATTTTACTCTTCCTTCATTCACTACCTGTATTTTTAAAAATTCTAATCCTGTGTTCTTCCAAAAAACATCCTTAATTCTATCATGGATCCTCAGGGAACATTAAATTTCTACATATAAGCTTATTTGTAGCTTATGTTACAATTTACCATCCGTAAGCAAAATATATAAAATAATAACTGATTATATCACTCTTCCTTCACTTTGTAGTTATATTTAATACCATTCATGGGTAATTGGTGGTTTTGGTTTGACAACAAAATTCATATTCTTTGAATACTGCTTGTATACTATATTCATTAATCAAAAGTAAATATGCTGTTAAGAAAATGTATCAATTATAGAGTTTCTTCTATATCTCTTTTCTTCTTTTTCTTTTTTTTAAATTTCTTTAAGGCAATGGGATTAAGTGCCCAAGGTCATACAGCTAGGCAATTTTAAATATCTGAGGTCAAATTTGAACTCAGGTCCTCCTGACTCCAGACCCTGTGCTTTAATTACTGAGCCACCTAGCTCTAGTCACTTAGCTACCCAATATTTATTTTCTACAAATTAATAGAAGTTTTCTATTGTTTATCTTTAGCATGTTTAGATTTCTTGTTGTTCCTTAAAAATGGTTTTGGGGAAATTCCTTATCAGAGAGCACACCAATTAGCAGTATTATCCATCAATTCCATATTCCCTAAGTATTGTCCTAAGTTGTTTCCAAGTACTTAATCATGTCTGTGAACATGCTACCACTGATAACTTGGAATGCCTATTGTTTCAATTGCATCGCAAAATGAAATTGTTAATATGGGAATATGATTCAGTATGTTTATTATATAGTCATTAAGATGACTGTTTTTTACTTCAGTCACTAATGCAAGCAATTGACACAATCTCTAAGGATATGAAATCAGCCCAATATTTATCTTTGATCTTAAATCTGACTAAAATTGATTCAGCTAATACAAGGAAACAATACTTATCAAGTATATCCCTGATTAGGCAACAACCTACCATAAATATAACATTGATGACATTGTTGTCAATTCATTTGACTGATTTAAATTTTAACCCCACAAATACAGTGCTAAAGATGCGACATACAAATACTGACATAATTTTTAACAAAGGAGAGCAGGACATTTAATAATATTTTTTAAATGTTTCTAAAAACCAAAATGGAAATATGTTTGATTATTCAGCATCAAGGTGTCTCCTCTTTACACTTGATATTGCTCTAACAATTTTTCCTACATCAAAGAAAAAAACCTAACCAGAGTTTAATTCTTTATGTATGTCCTCCTTAAAAGGCACCTTACATTAGCCCCAAGTCTCCAACTCCTGCTCTTTAAGATGACTTTAAACCTACTCAAACATATAATCAAAAGAAACCAAAATTTGCATGAGTCAAGATGATTCTAAACATGACATACCTCGAGTTATTCTGATATTTGTACATTAATGAGATACTCAAAATTTCTACTTGCTCAGTTACATAATTTTGTGGCATGATATTTGCAAAAAAGAAAAAAAAGGGGCTCATACTGTTAAGGGAGGAAGGAGATTTTTTGACTGTTTTTGTACTGGGATTTTCATATATGAAATAAATCATATACACGTGTATATATGTTATATGCATATATCTATATCCACATATAATAATTAAATTAAAGTTTCATGAAAGTTGGAATGAGTCATATGAGTAAGATAAAACTGTCTTTACCTCTCATAGAACAGTGCTTTTTAACACCAAAATATCATGTTTTGATTTTAATTTAAAAAATGCTATATCTAAATAACTTCTTGGTAGAAAGTTTGATAGGTTTCTTAATTACTCCATAAAAGAGAATGTTGATAGAACTCCCAGACCTCCCAAAGTGCCAACCTTGTTACTAAGGAGCAGTTTGCATGCTGGGAGAATCTGACTGATTGACTACCAACAATGCAGGAAAAATTGTACCAGTCACAGATTGAGTCATGATTTCTGGCTCCTAGCTATACAATTTTACCTTCAAAAATCTATGCTGCAACTTTTCCTCTTCAAAGATAAATGTAAGACCAAAATAATCTGTAATAATTTACCTTTCTGCATTTCATTGACCTAAGAATTCTTCTTGAATAATTCTGCAAATACTAGTAGGTTGAGCAGCTTGACAGAGATGATGTGAAGTTTTCCCTTTGTCTTCCAATACATGGCCTGTGTTTAGATGATAAAATGGTTTCTGTTGCTACTTTCTGTAAGTACCATAAACTTGAACATGCTAAAGGTAATTTTAAACTTTATTTTCTATTTTAAAATATATTATGTTTCAAGTGGCTATAGAAAATATTTTAAATTCAGTCTAAATGTCATAGTCATGAGGAAAGTATTTTATCCAATTTACAAAAATTATTTTACTGTTCTCAGAAATCTTAGAGGTCCTAAGCTCATGTAACTTTTAATAAGATAGATTGGTTTGATTTCACATTATAATCAAGTTAAACTAAACTTTTAAATATTGTATAATCTTCTATTATTCATGCTAGTGTTTAAAAATGTAAAGACAACATGCACAATGTCATAGCCCTATTGTTACATCAATTGTAATATCAATAGTTATAGGCAAATTCAGTTTTCTTTAGTTTGTATCAAGGTGTGGATAAATGGTCAAGTTTCTGCTGTGGGTAAATTTTTTTTTTACCAAGTTCATTCATTTTGCCATGTGTTTCAAGAGGTACCCATCCTATTTGAATTTCTCCAACAGAGTGGATTTTTAAGAGGCTGATAACTCAAACAAACAAAATAAAATAAAACATAAAAATTCATACAAAATCCTGTATTTTCTATTAAAAATGTGTATGGTGATATTGATCCTCAGCATGAAATTAGGATATTGCCACCCATCCTGTTACCTGATTGTAGTCCAACAGCTCCCTCTACTCTCTAAATGTAGAAAAAAGTAAGCATAGAAGCAGTATGGATATGCATATTTAGAGTGGGGTTGGAGGAGGGAATGGGTAGATGGGTGAAAAAAACATACATACACACACACACACACACACACACACACACACACATATATATATATATATATATATATATATATATATATATATATATATATATATATATAGCTTCTGTTTTCAAAAGGTCAGCACTAAAACAGCCCAAAAGTATATATTGTTTAGACAGAGGTGAAAATTCTTCCATAAATCTAACAGAAGTGAAATGTCACCAGCTTCTTTTCATTAGCTAGCTTGATGACTCTGACCTAAGGTAGCAATTAAAGGGAGTTATTTTATGACATTATTAGTGCAAAGTGTGTTCAAAGGTGAACCTATTTGTCATGCCTTATTAGCACAAGCATGGGTAAAAAAGTACTCAAATGGCAACCAGCTTAACCTCTTTAAAAAATGCCAGTGATTTGACTTTCCCATGCTTCAAAAGAAGGTCTAGTTCCTTCCAGCTTACAAGTGATGGAGCCATCTTGAAGGTTTGTCAGTTGCTCTTGAAGGAGTACATGGGCCCATTCCTTTTCCATTTTACTCATGCTCCCTTTCTCTTGTGAAGTTGATGCATTTGCTTCACATCTGCAGAGAATTAATGAATCATGTATTTCCTTCAAACCTCAGCTAAAGTTCAACCTTTTTGCAAAACTCCTTTCCCACTCATTTGTTTATTGACTTACCTTCTATTAAGAAGAGTAGTACCTTCTATTTATAATGGGAAGCAGCTAAATAGGGAAATTAATAACAAAGTGGATTCAAGAAGAACTCAGTCAAAATCCTACTTCAGACATTTACTAGATATTTGTGCCTGGGCAAGTCATTCGACATGTTTTCCTTAGTTTTGTCATCTGTAAAATGTGTATAATTAACTCCCAGGGTGGTTGGGTGGAGAAAAAGTGAGATTTTTGTTAAATTCATCATTAATATTAAAAGTTTAGAAATGCTGACTCCTTATCTTTATAACAATTATTAACAGTAGTATCATCATTATTTATTATATTGTATAGCTCTTGTTTGTACATAGTCTTTTCATATTTTCCCCAAATTGCTCTGAGTTCCATAATGGCAGGGAGGTTTTGCCTTATTTTTGAATCAGCAGAACTTACCATATAGTAAGTTCTTCATGACTTATTGACTGATAGGTTACTATGTCAGAAACCTTGTGCTAGTCACTGAGGATATAACACTACATACCACAAGTTTAGAATGACCTTAGGTTTGTATTACTTTTCCCAGAAAGGTGTTGTTTCCATCTATCATTCTCATTCTGTCCTGCAGTTCCTTTTGTCACTCAATCAATAAAGAAAGCTATTTTTAAGTACCCCTCTTCTAAATGCTTAGGATACAAAAAGGAGTTTAGCAAATCTTTTTATTTTCAAGGCACCTGACCTAGAACCCTTAGATGTTGACATTTTTTAAACTAGTGCCTTCTAATTCTTCTTCTATAAAATGTTAACTGCTTGTTTCTTGTTGTTTGTCCTTCATTGTTAAAGAAGACCATGACATCAATTTGGTGATGCCATGACAAGCACATGAATTGAATTTGAGTGAGGAGATCCTGTGCAAAGTCACCAGCCTCACTTTTTCCTCCAGAATCAACTGGGTCTTGTAGTCAGATATGAATCAGGATGACTGGAGTCGGCCCTGGATACTGTTTATTAATCATAAATTATTAAATAAGCATTAGTACATAGGGCTGACTTTTACTATCCTAGGGGAAAACTATCTTTTTTTCTCCCACCCATAATCTGCTTTTCCAGTCTCTTTTCCCCATCTTTTCTCTACCCCTTCACACACACACACACACACACACACACACACACACACACAGACACACACACAGACACACACACACAAAACCTATGATACAGCTATATTTACTTTTTAAAAACAAATTATTCATGGCATATGGAACACTAAAAATAATGTAAATCAGCCCAGAAAATAAATGCTCAAATTTAGTAACACCCCCTTTCCTAGAAGATATATTGATAGTTAAAAAAAAAAATCAGCAATTCTTTACCGTTCACTCAGCACAAATGGTTTTTAGTCCTGTGAAGCTGATTTAATTTATTGTCTGTATTCCATAAAGACAATAGTCTTAGCAGCTGTTGTCTTTTTTTTAAAAATCTACAAAAGAATTCTTCATGCTACTTTTTCCCATATAACATTCATTTCACAGGATACCAGTAGCTCAAACCCTAATAAAGTGGAAATAACGGAATCTCTATTCCTAGCAGGCTGGCCATGAAGCTATCAATTGGACCAAGGGTATTTTAAATCATTGATTATATGACTACTATAGTTTTATATTATGTAAAACCTGAGAATTAGGAGTAAAGGAGGCAATATCCTATTACAAATTTACCTGGCCCTACAGACCATTTCAACAAAAAGCAGTCAGTTTCCATATTTAGCATCTCTTGTAACTCATTCTTTTTAATGGGATAATTTACATTTGTAATGGTTGATGCAAAATAATAGGGCACATGGTTAAAAATCTGCACCTTCTATCAGAATAAGTTAAAATTCCTAGTGACAAATTGGCTGAAATTCTGTATTCCAAATTGGAGAAATCTAGGTTTAAACTCACCTAAACTCACATACCTATCATACTAACTAATTGGGTTGAAGTTGTTGACTGTATGTGGAATACTAAAAAGTAGAAAAAAAACCCACTCCTGAAGCAGAGAACAGAGGCATAGCTTGGATCCTAGGACTAGAATTGATTTCAGTTATAGATTCTATCCCTGCCTGAGCCCTGCAGTGGAATCTCTAAGTCAGTAAGTCCAGACCAAGGAGAATTCTAAAGTTGTGTCACTGAACCAGCAGAGCTTTCCAGTTAACAAACAGATCAAGTCCTTAGACCTGTTGCTCAGATATGTAACCCAGGTCATAGTATGTGAGAAATGGAGTGGGATGGGAATTGATCAGATTTTGATCTGTTTTTAGGAGTGCTGAAAACTTGTAGTCTCCTAGCTGTCCTTGCGATCACAGAATAACACAAAATTGAAGAAATGAAGAAAGCAATAGTACCCTGCAGGCATTCCCTCTAGAAATGCAAATATTATAACCCTAATCTAATGTCTGAAGGAAAGATACTGGAAGAATGGGCAAACAAAACAAACAAAAAAACAAACATGCTCTAAAGCCCAGTCATAGTCAGGGATGGTCCAAACGCACTCTTCAAAGGAGAAAATGAATCCAAAACATCTATAAGTAAAGTTCCAAAGAAGAGTTCAGCTTGGACATAAGTTCAACTAGACTTTTAGAAGAGACATAAAAATATTTTAAGAGTTAAAATGAATTAATAAATGAAATTGTAAATGCTAAAAGAAAAAAAATAAGGATATAAAAAGTTATGAAAGGAAAAATATTAGAAAGGTAATTAACAACTTGGTACAATAAGTACAAAACTTTGCCCAAGCAACAAATTTAATGCTCCAAATAGATGATGATGACATTGAGAGGTAACAAATATTAAAACAAAGTCAGATCAGAAAAGAAAATGATCAATGTTGGAAGGAATGTGGAAAATCTGGGACACTAATGCATTGTTGGTGGAGCTGTGAACTCATCCAACCTTTCTGGAGAGCAATCTGGAATTATGTCCAAAGGGCAAAAAAAAATGTCCATACCCTTTGATGCAGCAATACCATCACTGGGTCTATACCCTGAAGAGATTATGAAAAACGACAAAAACATCACTTGTACAAAAATATTCATAGCAGCTCTGTTTGTGGTAGTAAAGAATTGGAAATTGAGTGAATGCCTATCAGTTGTGGAATGGCTTAATAAATGGTGGTATATGAGTGTTACGTAACACTATTGTTCTACTAGAAAGCAGAAGGAATGGGGATTCAGGAAAGCCTGGAAGGGTTTGCATGAACTAAAGCTGAGCAAGAAGAGCAGAACCAGAACACTGTACACCCTAACAGAAACATGGGTATGATGATCAACCTTAATGGACCTGCTCATTCTATCAGTGCAATAATCAGGCACAATTTTGCAATATCTGTGATAGAGAATACCATCTGTATCCAGGGAAAGAATTGTGGAGTTTGAACAAAGATCAAAGACTTACCTTTAATTTTAAAAAAACCCGTTATCTTATGTGATTTTTGCTATCTCTTATACTTTATTTTTTTCCCTTAAGAATATGATTTCTCGGGGTGGCTAGGTGGTACAGTGGATAGAGTACCAGCCTTGGAGTCAGGAGTACCTGAGTTCAAATCTGGCCTTAGACACTTAATAATTACCTAGCTGTGTGGCCTTGGGCAAGCCACGTAACCCCACTGCCTTGAAAAATCTAAAACAAACAAAAAACAAAAACAAAAGAATATGATTTCTCTCTCATCATATTCAACTCAGATCAATGTATACCATGTAAACAATGTAAAGACTAACAGACTGCCTTCTGTGAGTGGGGCAGGGAGGGAAGGTGAGATTAGGAGAAAAATTGTAAAATTCAAAATAAATAAATAAATTTAAAGTGGGGGAAAAATACGAAGTCCAAAGACTAAAAAAAATCTCTCATAACACAGGTTTCCCATGACACACAATTAATTTGGAAAACAGTTTGAGAGAAGATAATTTAAAAATTATTAGATAATCTAAAAGCCATGACCTAAAAAGAGCTTAGTCATATTTCTAGAAAATTTCCCAGATTTTTTAGAGTTCAATAGCTTAAATATAAATAGAATCCAATGATGGTCTCCTGTAAGAAACCCCAAAATTAAAGGTCAACATAAAATTTTATACATAATTCAGAGCTTCCAGATT
The DNA here is from genome assembly GCF_037893015.1 of Macrotis lagotis. NCBI lineage: Eukaryota > Metazoa > Chordata > Mammalia > Peramelemorphia > Peramelidae > Macrotis > Macrotis lagotis. The sequence continues at coordinate 337,236,501 of NC_133666.1, forward strand.
AAAGAAATATATTTAAATAGCCAGGAAAGAAAGAATTCAGTCAATGAGTATTTATTAAGTACCTAATGTATGCCAGATACTATGCTAAGTATTACAAAAAGAAGCAAAAGATATTCCTTGTCCTTAAGGAGCTTACAGTCTAATGATGAAGACAAAAACAAAACAAATATGTTCCAATAAACTGCATGCAAGATAAATAGGAAATAATAAATGGAGGGAATATACCAAAAATAATGAGGAGTTTGGAAATGATTCTTGCAGAAGGTAGAATTTTAGTCAAGACTTGAAGAAAATCAGGGAAACCCAGAGATAGTAATTAGGTGGGAGAATTTATAGGTAGAGGGGTAAGTCAAAGAAAGTGACCACAGCCAAAATCCTATTGGTAGAACAACCAAGATGCCAATGTCACTGGAACAAAGAATACATGATTCCATTTTTTATCAGAGAAATAAAAATTAAAACAACTCTGAGGTACCACCTCACAGCTATCAGATTGGCTAATGTGACAGAAAAATAAAATAACAAATGTTGGAGGAAACAAGAAAAAACAGGCAATTGGGAACTATTTCTAAAGGGTTATAAGAGGGCGTATACCCTTTAAATGAGAAAAATGTCCATTAGGTCTATATCCCAAAGAGATAAAAGAAAAAGAAGCTAGATGTGCAAAAATATAGTAGCTCTTTTGTGGTGACTAAAAATTGGAAATTGAAACTGACATTGGGGAGTGACTAAATAAGTTATTCTCTATGATTTTAATGGAGTACTATTATGCTATAAGAAATAGTGAACAGGAGTTTTTTTCATAAAACTAGGAAAACTTGCATGAATTGATGCAAAAGATTCTAAAGGATGATCAATTGTGAATGATTTAACTATTCTAAGCAATACAATAATCTGAAACTATTGTAAAGGATTTCTGATGAAAAATGGTTTCCACCTGAAGAGAAAGAACTAATGGAATCTGAATGCAGATTGAACTATATTTGTTTTTCACTATTATTGTTGTAGTTTTTTTGTATGCATTTTCCTTTGCAAATGAACTATGAAAATGTTTTGCATGATTGCACATATGTAATCTATAAAATTGCTTGTCTTCTCAATGAGGGTGGGAGATAAGGAAGGCAGGGAAAATATGTAACTCAGAAATTTTTTTAAAACGTTAGTATTTTTTTGTTTACATGTAAATGAGAAAAAATAAAAAATAAATAAAAAAGAATATGTGATTTCAAGAGACTAGAAAGGTGTAGCAAGGGACACAGGTCATATGACAATAGTGGTGCTCTTACCAAGGAATATATTTATTTACCATAGTATCATCACATGCATATAAGCACATTCTCTGTGATACATGGGAAGCATAATCTCCCCCTTCCTCCTATACCACTTTAGTCTCTGGAGAGGCAAAAAGGATGAAGATTTTAGTTTATTTCCATTCCCATAGAGCAAAACATGAGCATAATCTCAGATTCAAGTCCAACCACACTGGGGCTCATCCCCAGATACCCTGGAGTCTAAAGTTTCCATACTGACATGCCTGGCTACTACCATGTCTACAATCCTGGCTCCAAGGTCCTCAAAATTGGTGAAGAGAACCTCTAATACCTGAAACTCAGGACAAATAACACAAAGTAGAACCTAATGTGAGCTTGGATATAAAAAAAAAGAGGTAAGCAGGGAAAGGCTATTTAATTCACTATTAGAAATTCATGGTGTTGCACTGACAGAGTAAGTAGGAGTCACTGAAAAAGTGCTGCTGAAATTCTGACAGAAAGAGAGGAAGATCAGCTTGGGGATCAAGGAGAAACAGAATCAGAAATAAGTAGGAACTAATTCTATAAAAGAATGGAGAGTACGAAAAACGGAGTATAGCTTTACAGAAGGAAAATGGCATCAAAGTGGACTTTCAAGAATTACTTATGAAAATACCCAGCTTGAATATACATTTTAATATGCAAACACAAGAGAAAAGAGAACATAAAAAGATAAATAAGAATAAGCAAGGAGGAGGATGTAGGAGAAGCAGTTGTCAATGATACATGAACCTCACTTTCATCTGGATTGGTTAAAGGTACATGCTCATGCATACTTTTTTTTAAAAAATAAAAATATACCTCTCAAAAGGTATACAGGAGGAAATGGAGAGTAAAGAATATGAGAAGGAAAGTAAATTAGATGAGATTCGTCCTAAGCAAAACAAATTCTAAGTATTTATAAAAAAAGTATCTTTTTTGTGTGTTGGTAAAGTATTGGAAACTGAATATGTGCCTATGAATTGGGATATAGAACATGCTTAGTTTTTAAATAAATTCTCTCTCTCTCTCTCTCTCTGTCTCTACTTATCTATCTATGATTTTAGATGTTTTGGAATGGTTTAAACAATCATTTGATAGCAATAGACAGATTAGGGGGAAAATATCAAGAAATATGAGATTTGGAGAGCTTCCTAAGAATGCATGTATTTATATATATATATACACACACATATATATGTGTGTGTGTGTCAATGTGTATGTTTATATATATAAATATTTTTATATACCCATTTGTATATATTATGTATGTCTATGTTGAAAGAGGAATGAGAGTAATAATGTATAATTTGATGTCTGTGTGTGTATAAGAGTATTTGGGATAAGATTTATTTTTTCATAATTTTGGGAATTTCCTAATGTGGGAAACTCCCACTATGGATGTAAATCTACAACTCATAGAGAAGTTACATGGAGTATTGATTTGTCCAATTCTGACTTCTTACTGGAAAGTCACTTAAGTCACTTGGTAGTAACATGACTGTCATTTAAGCTTTCTGGGTCTCAATTTTTCTCATCTGCAATATAAGGAGGTCAGAATAGATTACCTCTCAGGTCTCTTCTTCCAGCTTTAAATCAGTAACACTACATAAGTTACAGTCCTTGAGAATTTTATTGCTTGTACATGGCCATACAGAAGTAGAACTTGATTATATATCATCTTGAAGAAGGCCAGTTCTCTCTATATATAGCACCTCCATGACTTTTGGGAAAAGAAATTAGGGCTATTGAACAGATACTGGAATTCAAACAGCCTATTCTTCTTAAATATCAGAAGGTTATACTAAATAAGCATTATCTTCGGTCTACTTCAGTCTCCCAAGAGTGACTAACTAGTAAATGGAAAACTGAGCAGTGCCAGTTCCTTTCAAATTTATACCAATCCTCCACTTTGTATTTCTTACTTTCTCCATTGGTAGGACAATGGGAGAGAATTTAGAACTAAAAGTAATATAAAATTGAATTTAAAAAAGCCAACCATACCAAGTTTTATCTTAAAAATTTATTTCTTAGATTTAAATTTTGTAAAAATAAAGTGTTTCTTTAACACTGTCACCAAGAAACTATAGAAAAAAAGAAAAAACCACAAATATAGTGGGCATATATACATACTATGTGTCAAAAATATTTACTTTCTGATTGTTTACCAGATTAATGACAATAAATAAGTTCAGAATTCGTATAGGAATAGTGAGAGAAAACAGAGAGCCAGAGGATTTTATATTATCCTTGTAATGGTAAACAAATCAAAGGAAGTACTGTAACATTCTGTAATCTGGTAAATCTTATTTAGAAAAGAAGGAAAGAATTTTTTTAGCCACACCCTTACTGTCTCTTATTCTGGAAACAGTAATTATATTAACCTTACCTTAAACACTTGACATTTAACTTTAACTTTAACATTCTTATGCTAGTTTTCTCTGCTGGGGATATATAAACCTGAAGTAACAAGAAGTTAAGAAAGAGTTCTCAGAGGAATAGACTCCAGACATGACCTTCTAGGGAGGCAGTATTTTTGAGAGGCAAAAGTAAGAGGAATTACTTTCTAAATATGAAGGACAATTGTGCAAAGGAATAGAGACAAGAGAAAGTTTATGGAAAGACTAGTAAGCATCATTTTAAAGATAAAAATAATGAAGCCTGTAGGTCTAATAACAAATGCAATAAAATCAGATAAACAAAGAAATGAAACACTTGTAGGCTAATGGATATGAGGTAGAGTGGAAGGGAAAAAAGGATTCAATGTTAGAAGATTGAATGACAATGTTTGAAGAAATGTCTGAATCCAGTAAACAGACAGAGTGGTTCTGTGGGCAATATCACTTATAAAATAGGTAATGTCACTCTTGGAATTATATTTATTTTAGGATGAAACCAACATTTCTTTACCCAATGAAGAATATGTGAAGAATAATCTAGCAGTGAGTTAAGATTAATGGGTAGAAGAGAATTTGAATGTATGAGGAAAGGTGGAAACAGTTGAAACCCTCACCTCTAAGGAATCTAGAGCACAAAGAATCATAAAGCAATAAATCTAAAGCTATCAAAGGACCTAAGTGACCATCTAATTTAATACCCTCATTTTGCAGATGAGGAAATTGAGGTCCTGGGAAGTTAAGTCACTTGCCTAAAATGATATTGTAGCAGGCGAAGGAGGCAAGATTTGAATTTATAACTAATTTTTTTTCAAATATCATTGTGCAATTTTACCTTAGAAGAACATAGATATTTAAAAACTATAAATATCAATTATAATTTCATATATAAGAATGTAGAAAAGACACAATTCAATTTTGTTTGTTCATTATTGCATATCTATTATGTATCCTCTGTGCCATATATCTGGGGAAAAAAATCAACACCAGTTCTGAAATTTCCATTTAGCTGCCAGGAGTAAGGATTTTCATATTTAGGTATTTAGGACACAATTTTATGCACTGTGTCACAATGGAAGTTATGCGTAAATAAATAATAGAGATTGCAGCCCATTGGAACACTCATTTAACCTATGAATTGCAAGGTTATTTTTGTAGCTGTGTCCTGTCTACTAGTTCAGTAGATGATTTATGGTTTCCAGGCGAGCTTCATCATCATTGTTCTCACCTTTGTTTCCATCATAGTTAATTAAAGGGAAGGTCATTGTCACCTTATGTTTTAAACCTTCTTAACATAATATATCACCCTGGGTACACTTTAATAAGGGGATTTGTGAAGGAATGGTGTAATAGGAAAAAAAGTTTACAGCATAATCCATCCTGTTAACAATTACACTTTAGCTATTCCACATAATGAAAGTTAATAAGTAGACAAAATGAAGGCTATATCTTGGGATTCATTCAACTGTTGATTAATTGACCAGGTGATGTAATGGAATGAGTAGAGGCTATGCTTTTCTAAACTACAGCTCAATGTTTTCAAAACAAACTCTAATTAAAGAGCAATATTACCTTCCTTCACCTTTTCTCTAACAGTTTTCTTTAAAAACAACATAAAATGTTAATTGACACACAGGCAAAAAGAATTGCTTTAAATATTTAATCTTGAGCATAACCAAATTATCTGTGTGACTTGAGAAGTATTTTAATATTAAAATGTTATTCACTGATATGAGATTTTTCTCCCCAGATAGAGATGGCAACTCCCTTTACCTTCTCATATTGTAAAAATCTTGTTCACGATTGCCTGCAAATCATTCATGGATCTACAGAATATTTTGGTAATCTTTCTTTTAATTATTTCACAATACATGAATAAACAGTACAATTATTGGAATGCCCATTTATTATCTCTTTTCCTATATGAATATTTCATATTTTCTTTTTTTTCTGATCATATATACACTAGGCAACAGACAGGCACAAATGCTACATGTATAATGTAAGACAATTAGTCTTGCTCAAATAGCAGTCAAAAATTAGAAGACTGCACAGATAAAAGTCCATCTGAATGAAAATGAAGAATTATAATAATCAGAGAATCAAAACTGAATATGAAGAATCATAGTTGAAAGGCACCTCAAAACTCATCTAAAAAAAAGATGAATAAGCTGCCATTTAGATGATGTATATGTGCCAAACCCTTTTCTAATTACTGAGGTTACATAACAATGAAGCAGCCCCTATACTCAAATAGCTTACATTTACTCTAACTCATAGAAGTGGAATTTCTCATATAATATTTCTGTCAAGTTGCTATTCCAAAACTTATTTGAACATTTCCAGTGATGAAGGGACTCCAAAAGCACCAAATTCCAGTTTGGGACAGCTGTGTGTAACTAAGATAATTCTAGATGATAATTGAATCTGAGGAGCAGGGAGATATTGCTTTTAAAAACCATTAAGCAAAGTTTCAATTATTCAATATTGATGCCTATTGCAAAGTCTATTTTTAAACAAAAATTTCCTAATGATGCTAGAGCTTCAAAAATGAAATCAGTCTAAATCAAATAATTCAATTAATTAGCATGTCTTAAGTATTTCCTATGAATCTCAGATGATTAAAAAGCAATGAAGAGATGCATCATAAGTATACATTTTCTGAAATTTGTTAATGATAAAGAGCTATGGAATCTCATTCAATTTAACATTTATTAAGAACCAACTATATTTAAGGTAGTTTGTATAGAAGAAATTTTCAAGGACAAATTTGACTGGACAAGGAAGTAGAAAACATTTATTTTAGAAAAAAATATTTTATAAAAATTGCTTGGAAAATTTCTCACAGAAATTAGGCTAAAAACATAATTTTACAACATATTCTACAATACAAACTAATAAGATATACATTTTTACTACTACAGATCATGCTGTAAAAGTAGAGGAAAACCAGATTATATAACTCTTAAAGTTTTGAGTCAGAAATGTGTTCTTTTTTAATGGTTATTTGTTTTTCAATTATATACAATAATGATTTCTACCTGTCATTTTTTGCAAGGTTTTGATTTTTTTATAATTCCCCCCCACCCTCTCTGCCTTTCCCCTTTACCTCCACAGAAGGCATTCTGATAATCTTTACATTGTTTCCATGCTATCTATTGATCAAAATTGAATGTGTTGAGAAGAAAAAAAACATATCCTTGAGGAAAAAATAAAATATAAGAGACAGGAAAATTATATAATACATAAGACAACTTTTTTTGTAAAAAATGAAGGTAATAATCTTACCATTGCTTATAATGGTTTTACTGGTGCAAAAGCTTTTTAATTTAATGTGATCAAAATTATCTAGTTTGTTTTTAGGGTATTCTCTATCTCTTCCTTAGTCATAAACTGCTCCCCTTTCCATATATCTGAGGTAAACCATTCCCTGTTCTTCCAGTTTGCATATAATATGGTCTTTTATGTCTAAATCCTGCACCCATTTTGATCTTATCTTGGTATAAGGTGTGAGATATTGGTTTATTCCAAGTTTCTGACATACTATCAATTTTCCCAAAAGTTTTTTATTGAAGAGTGAGTTTCTATGCCAGAAGTTGTACTTTTTGGGTTTATCAAGCAGCAGATTACTATAATCATTTCATGCTGTCTCCTTTGCACATAGCCTATTGCACTGATCCAACACTCTATTTCTTAGCCAGTAACAGATAGTTTTGATGACTGACCCTTTATAATATAATTTTAGATCTGGCAAGGCCATGCCACCTTCTTTTTCACTTTTTTTTTTCATTAATCACTTGAACCTCTTGCCTTTTTGTTTTTTTAATATGAATTTAGTTACAATTTCTTCAAGTACCATTAAAGTATTTGTTTTGAAGTTTGATTGCTTTGGCATTAAATAAGTAGTTTAATTTATGTAGAATTATCATTTTTATTATATTAGCTCAACCTATTCATGAGCAGTTGATATTTGCCCAGTTATTTAAATCTGATTCTATTTATATGAAAAGTATTTTATAGTAGTTATGTTAAAAGAGTTTCTGAGTCTGTCTTGGCAGGTAGTATTTCATATTATCTGAAAGTATTTCATATTACCAGCTTACTTTAAATAAGATTTCTCTTTCTAGCTCTTGCTGCTGTATCTTTCTAGTAATATATAGAAATGCTAGGGATTTATGTGGATTTATTTTATATACTATGATTTTGCTAAAGTTGCTAATTGTTTATAGTAGTTTTTAGATAATGATTTTTTAAGATTCTCTAGGTATATCATCATGTCATCTGCAAAGAGTGAGAGTTTTGTTTCTTCCTTCCCAATTCTAATTCCTTCAATATCTTTTTTTCTTCTTATAGCAGAAGTTAACGTTTCTAATACAATATTGAATAGTAGTAGTGGTGATAATGGACATCCTTGTTTCACCCCGTTCTTATTGGAAATGTCTCTAGTTTATCCCCATTGCATGTAATGCTTGTTGATGGTTTCAGATAGGTACAGCTTATCATTCTTAGAAACAATCAATTTAGTCCTATGCTCTCCAGTATTTTTAATAAGAATGGGTGCTGTATTTTCTCAAGGGCTTTTTCAGCATCTATTGAGATAATCATATGATTTCTGTTAGGTTTGTTATTAATATAGTCAATTACACTGACAGCTTTCCTATTGTTGAACCAGTCCTGTGTTCCTGGAATAAATCTTGCTTGGTAATAGTGTTTTATCTTAGTGATAACTTGCTATAATCGCTTTGCTAAGATTTTATTTAAGATTTTTGCATCCATACTCATTAAGGAAATTGATCTCTATTTTTTTTTCTCTATTTTGACTCTTCCTGGTTTAGGTATCAGCACCTATATTGGTGTCATAGAAGGAATTAGGCAGAGTTCTGTCTTCACTTGTTTTTCCAAAGAGTTTATATAGAATTGGAACCAATTGTTCCTTAAATGTTTGATAGAATTCACTTGTGAATCCATCTGGCCCTAGAGATTTTTTCTTAGGTACTTCATTGATGGCTTGTTGAATTTCTTTTTCTGAGATAGGGTTATTTAGGCATCTGATTCCTCTTCATTTAACATGGGACAAATAATATTTTTGTAAATATTCATCCATTTCACTTAGAGTATCAAAATAGTTGGGCAAAATAATTCCAAATTACTACTTTAATTTCACCTTCATTGGTGGTGAGTTCACCTTTATCACTTTTGATACTAGTAATTTGCTTTTAATCTTTCTTTTTTAAATCAAAGTAACCAAATGTCTATCTATTTTAATGGGGTTTTATTTTCATAAAATCACTCTTGATCTTAATTATTAGTTCAATAGTTTTCTTTATTTTGATTTTATTAATTTCTCCTTTAATTTTTTAGAATTTCTAATTTAGTATTTAAATGGGGTTTTTAATTTGTTCTTTCTCTAATTTTTTTAGTTGTATGCTTAGTTCATTGATTTCCTCCTCTATTTTATTCAAGTAAGCATTTAGAGATATATCCCCTACTAGCTGTATTGGTTGTATCCCATAAGCTTGGGTATGTTGTCTCATTATTGTCATTGTCTGGGATCAAATCATTAATTCTATCTATAATTTGCTGTTTGATCCACTCATTCTTTAAAATGAGGTTGCTTAGTTTCCAATTAGTTTCAGGTCTCTCTCCATGGCCCGTTATTGCACAGGATTTTTATTGCAATATGATCTGAGAAGGAAGTATTCACTATTTGTGCCTTTCTGCATTTGATTATAAGGTTTTTATACCCTAGCACATGGTCAATTTTTGTGACAGTGCCATGTTCTGCAGAAAAAAAAGGTATAATCTTTTCTATCCCCATTCAATTTTCTCCAAAGGTTTATGATGTCTAGATTTTCTAACATTCTATTTACCTCTTTAACTTCCTTCTTGTTTAATTTAAAGTTAGATTTGTCTAACTATAGTTAGATTTATCTAGCTATTCTGAGAGAGGGAGGCTGAGGTCTCCCACCTCTAGGGTTTTGCTGTCTATGACTTTCTGTAACTTATTAAGTTTCTCCCCTAAGAATCTGGATGCTATATCTCTTGGTGCAAATATAATTAGTATTGAAATTACTTCATTATCTATATTACCTTTTAGAAGGATATATTTTCCTTACTTATCTCTTTGTAATGAGATCTATTTTTCTAGTTGCGTTGTCTGAGATTAGGATTTCTACCCCTGCCTTTTTCATTTCAGCTGAAAATAATTTATTCTATTACAACCTTTTATCTTTACACTGTATGTATCTCTCTACTTCAAATGAGTTTCTTGCAAACAGCATATTGTAGGATTCTGTTTTTTAATCCATTCTGATATCCATTTTCATTTTATGGGAGAAGTCATCCCATTCACATTCAAAGTTATATTACTCTTTTTGACCCTCCATGCTATCCTTTCCTCTGTTTTTATTATTCCCCTTTTATCACCTTCTCCCTTTTTCCAAGTATTTTGCTTTTGAATACAAATTACTTTCGTGTTTACCTCTTTATATCCAACCCCCTCTACTTTCTTTCCCCTTTCTCTTTGCCTCTGCTTCCTTCCCTTCCTTCTGTCAGTTCCTCTTTTCCTCCCCCTCCCCCTCTCCCTTTACACTTTTAAAACTTGAAAGGTAAGATAACCTTCTAAACTTAATTGAGTGTGTATGTATTACTTTTTCTTGTGAGAGTAAGATTCAGGTGGTTCTCCCCTCCTCCCTTCTTCCCTCTATTTGCAATATGCCCTTTGCATCTTTTCATGTAATATAATTTACTCCATTCAGTTCTTTCCATCCTCTCTTCTCTTTACTGCTCCCCTTTTTTAAGGAGATATTTTCAAATCATTCTATCAAAGTCATGGACAAGCCATGAGTGTCCATTACTTCTGGCTAAGTATATTCTCTCTTAAAGAGTTATAATTCTCAAGAGTTATGAGAATCTGTCTCCCAGGTTGGGATATAGCCAGTATCATCTTATTGGATAACTTTTTTCCTTTTCCCTTTATTACCTTTACATTATATTTTTGTGACTCCTGTTTGAAGTCCAAATTTTCTATTTATTTATGGGTTTTACTTTTGGAAATGTTAGAAGTCTTCTTTATGGTTAACTATCCATCTTTTCCCCTAGAAGGGAAAGCACAATTTTGCTGGATAGTGAATTTTTGGCTGTATTCCAAGCTCACTTGCTCTTCAGAATATCATATTCCAGGACCTTTGATCCCTTAATATTGATGCAACCAGGTCCTGTGATGTCCCTACTGTGATTCCTTTGTGTTGAAATTGTTTCTTTGTGGTTGCTTACAGGATTTTCTCTTTTTTATCTGGTAGTTCTGGATTTTGGTCACAATATTCCTTGGTGTATCCATTTTGGGATCTCTTTCATGAGGGGATTGATGCTTTGCGCTTTGGTTCCATGATATCAGAGCAATTCTCCTTCTGAAATATGGAGTCGGGTTTTTTTTTCCCCTCCTCAATGTGTTCAGGAAGCCCCATGATTCTAAAATTGTCTCTTCTGGATCTGTTCTCCAGTTTGGTTGTTTTGCCCATGATATATTTTAACATTTTCTTCTATTTTTTCTATTTTCAGTTTTGTTTAACAGATTCCTGTTGTCTCATGAAGTCATCAGTTTCCATAGATTCAAATCTTTTCTTTTAAGAGAATAATTTTCTTCATTTACCTTTTTGCAGTTCCTTTTCCAATTGGTCAATTCTTTTTTTTTTGAAGGAGTTTTCTATTTGCCTAACTTTGGTTTTGAGAGAATTATAGTCTTTTTGCACTTGTCCAATTGTTTTGTAATTTTCTTAATGTAAGATGATAATTTTCTCTTGCAAAGTGTTAATATTCTCTTGTGTTTCTTTTCTCAAATTTCCAATTGATTTTTAAATTTCTACCTTATCTCCTCTTAAAAAAGTATTTCTGGACTGGAGACCAATTCATATTCTCTTCTGAAGTTTTACCTCTCTCTGAGTTAGGATCCTTATCTTCATGGTAACTTTCAATGGAATCCCATTTCTGCTGACTCTTCTTCATTTACCTAGGATCTTGTGTTAGGGAGGGGCTGGTCTATAGACCTTTGGTGTTGAAATCTCTAAATTCTTTGTTCACTGGGTTTAGTAACTCTAAGAGGGTCAGCCAATAGGGGATATTAGATGCTTTCTCTGGAGTGTCTATGACTTTGATTGGTGGCCCAGTCCCTAAGGGGGGGTGGGGGTGGAGCAGCAGGATCTGGATTATTTTTGAATAAAATGAGTTGGGCCCTTGAGCTATATAGTTAATTTACTTAATCCTCAATCAGCATTGAGAGAAATCTGCTGCCCCAACCTGAGCCTGGGGGCATGTGGGGGGGGCTGTTACTTTGTTTGTTCTGGTAAGGGACACTTTCTCCTGCAGGAATGGTAGGGAGCAGACTCAAGTGGAAACATAGGGACTTCATTGAAAATAGGGGGCTTATGGCCCTGGTCTTCTACACCAGTGGAACTGACCAGATTTGGAGCTCTCTCACCCCACACTGAAAATGCTTCCATGTTCAAGCTCTCTCTGCTGCTGTGCACACAGTAAACCCTTCCTCTGCTGTTCTCAGATTAGTCCTGGGCCTCACATTGCCACCCTTGTCCTGACCCTCTGCCTCTGGCTCACCAATACTCCCCTGAAATTGACCTTGTTGGTAGATATTCTCCTAGGTTCTTCTCTGGGTTTTGTGGATCCAAATTTTGTTAAGAGACTTGGTTCGTGTTATTTCTGAGGAAAAGCCAGAAGACCTTAAAACAGTTCCTGGCTTCTCTCCCTTCTTGGCTGAAAGTCCAAAGTTGTATTCTTAACCAAATAAAAGATAGGTTTAGCCCTCAAAATAAAATAAATCACTGATTATTTTAAATTACAAAGTTTCTATACAGATAAAATTAATACATCTAGGATTAGAAGGGAAGTAGACATGGGGGAAAATTGAATAAAATTTCTCTAATAAGGGATTGGTATTTAAGATATGAAACTAAATAAACAAGTTTGCACATAACTATGGATGTATTTGTAAATATATGTGTGTGTGCGTGTGTGTGTACACATATACATACAACCATTCCTAATGGACTATATCAAAAGATAAATAAAAAAAGTTCTATTAAGAATGTCATAATAGAGGGCAGCTTGTTGGCACAGTGGATAGAGCACTGGCCCTGGAGTCAGGAGGATCTGAGTTCAAATTTGGTATCAGACACTTAAAAATTGCCAAGCTGAATGACCTTGAGCAGGTCACTTAACCCCATTGTCTTAAATAAATAAATAAGTAAATAGAATAAATGAATGAATAAATAAACAGAATGTCATAATATTTATAATCAGACAGAAGTATATTCTAAAAATCACTCAGGAAAAGAAAAATTCAAATCAAAATGATTCCTAAGATTTCACATCATACCCTGCAAATTAGTGAAAATGAAATAAAAAATAGCAAGTCAATGATAGAGGGATTATGGAATAATAGGAAAATAAATAAATAAACACATTTTTTGCGGAATTATGGAAAAAAGCAGCTGGCAATGGTTTTAAGGATAATTCAAATAAAATTAAATTTCCACACCCCTTGAACCAGAGACTTCATTACTGGAAGCCAGCAATAAGAAGAAAGTCCCTATAAAGTATATATTTTTATCAGCATTTTTATTTGGTGATAGCTATTATGAAATATAAACAAAAGAGATGCCAATTAATTGAAGAATGAAAAAACAGATTGTGGCACATGAACATCATGGAATATTATTGTACTATAAGAAATGATGCATATGGTGCATCAAAAGAACTTCATGAAATGATGCATAGTGAGGAAATCAGAACAAAGGAAACAGGATACACAGTACTTGAAACAACATAAATAAAAAGAACTTCATACCAAAAAAAGTAAATGTAAATAAAAACTATAAATATCAAGGATGAATTGAATAACAAAATAAATAAAATAAAAAAGTAAATAAAAATAAAATAAAAATAAAAGTAGAACTCCAATCTACCCATTCATCTAGACTATCAATCAATTGTGCTATTGTATATATACTAATTCTCTGGAAGATGAAGGAGAATATTCTGCTTAGCTATGATAAATTAAGAAATGAAAGGTATCAATATAAACTTATTTTGTAAATTTATGCAAAAGAGGGTTCACATTTAGTTCCTGAATGTATTTCTTATTTTATTGAGTTAGATGTTTCCTTCTACCAAAGAAAACCTGCCTATCTTGTATATCAGTGCCTTACCTTGAGATTGTTAGATAAGGTCTTACTAAATATTTTCAAGGTCTTCCTTATTTTTTCCTGACATTTCAAAGATACCACTGAAATACTCTGGTTAGAAAATTATCATTCCATGCCCTTGAAAAATGATAATTCCACTCTCTCTTCAATCATACACCTGCTTATTTTACTCATGTTCTTTTATGTTCTATAATAACATAGTGTACTATCTTCTTGCATACTATTTTCTTCTCCATTACTCTTCCATTGGCTTTCATGTGATAATTGGTTTAATTCTTTACAAAGTATTATAATCCATATTTCTTAACCAAATAACATTTGTAGCATGTTAATTTTTTATAAGGTCTGGGGGCTCTTTTATCTAGGAGTAATATTGGAATACTAAAAATACTTTGCCATTTTCCAAATGTAATTGCATCTATCCCACCCACTCCCCACCCTCCACCTCTGTTCAACACAAGTCTAACCACAATTCCTGTTTGTTCCAGATATATCCACTGCTGGTCATATTCTTTATGTTGTTTATCCAAACATGTCATAATCTAAGCAAGACATATACCTACTCTATTCCTGATAATGTGTTGTATTGTGGAAATGAAGAATAAAGGGAATGGGAAAATAAATAAAAGAAAGCAATGAAGGAAGGAAAAGAAAGATGAAGAAGCAAAATGAAGAAAGAAGAAGGAAGAGGAGAGGAAAAAAATGAAATTATTCCTATGCAATATGGAACTGAAAAAGGAACACATTTTCATTGAAGTGGATCATTTCATGATAAATTTTTCTATGTTTTATTTATATGAAAAAGTGACCTACTATTATGATCTACTAATGAACTAGAATAGTCCATTTATTCACAAATAAAAACATAAATCACTAAAGCATAAATAAAACAAATAAATATATGACTTAACGAATAAATAAGTAAGTAAGTAAATAAATAGAAACACTGATCTCTGTGGGCCACATGTTGACTTAGTTTTAAAATAGAGTGTTATCACTTTTTATGTATTTTGCTAAATATTTCCCTGTTAAATTGCAATTTTGTTCAGGTTACACTTGATAATGTTATGGGCTGAGTCATACCTCTAGGCTAGAAGATTGATTCTAATAGATCACTAAATCTTTGTAACAACTAAAAAACTATCAAATAATCTAAATTAAATTTGAAAAAAATTAATTTCATATTGAATAATTACAATGTTAGCATAATTTCCTTCATATACTAATATCTCTCAATAAAGAATGTTGATTAGACAGTTGAATATGAGATGTTGAATTTTCTCTGCCAATGGCTGAAATTTCTTAGAATCAGAGATCTACAAGACTTTCTCATGAAGAGCACACCATTTTGTCATTAAATGGTTATTATATCTGTGGATAAAGCCGAATCCCTTATTTTTAGTGTGGATCTTTTAAAATATTAATTTAGATAAAAATTAACTTGTCATGGGAATTTTCCAGAAAAGTTAAATTCTCTTGAAATTCTATTCCATTAGACATATTTCTATACTTTCTTCTCTGATTCCACTATTTTTTTTCAATTTTGGGGGGAAAAGTCTCATAATAGAGGTAGTGTTTGATATGAGTTGGGAAGATCTGGATGGATTCATAAACCAATTCTGAATCTTTACCTTGGATAATTTACTTAATTTTTTCTCTGTGTGGCAATTTTCCTCATTTGTAAAATGCCAATAATATCCACAGTGAATACATGCAGTTCAACTAGTGGCAAGACCTGGAAGATTCTTTTCAATTCCAAATCCAGCCTCAGACAGTTACTAGCTGTGTGACCTTAGATTAGTCGCTTAACTTGTCATGGGAATTCTCCAGAAAAGTTAAATTCTCTTGGAATTCTATTCCCTTGGACATATTTCTTTGTTTGCCTCAATTTCCTCATCTGTAAAATGAGCTGGAGAAGGAAATGACAAATCTCCAATGTCTTTGCCAAGGAAATTACAAATGGGGTCACAAAGAGTCAGACACAATGAACAACAACAACAACAGCAAAAAGAATAATGTATATTTTCCTTATATTGTATTCCTAATCTCAAATGAGATGATTTCAATAAAATGCTTTGGAAATTTTAAATTAGAATGCAATTGTTCATAACAACAACAAAAAACAACCACACTGGCTGTCTTTCTATTTGAAGAAGACCATGCCAACCAAGATAATGGTGGCGTGACTTTCACATTATGTTTATTAGAGTGAATAGTATATTATTGAAAGCATCCTTCTCACCTGCCTTTTCCACCCTATGGTGAAGTTTCACCCCATGGCCTGAGTTGACAGGAAAAGGACTTCTGGTGATGGTCTGGATGCCACAGGAGTCCTTGACCTGGACCCCTTGCTCCCTTATAAATCAGTCACTTTAGAGCCCCAGCAATGCTGGGCAGAGGTACAGCATGTGATATCTGGCAATAAAACAGCTACACACCATAGAAACAGCACTGTGATGTTTCAGCAATTTTGGGCTGCTACAATAATTTTAATCCAAACCTAATTGCTAAGAATGACCTTTCCTCTAAATCCTTCAATCATACTAACCCCGGAACCCAAATCCATCTACTTAACTCCTGACTCTATTTCTAAATTTGTTTGCTTAAAAAAATAGATTGTTCAAAACAGCATCTAGTTGTCTGGATACTATTGCAAGCTATAATGGAATAGGTCCCACTGGGTTCTAGTTTGGAAAATGGGGTCATTATTAAGAGGGATGGTTGGGGCACTCATATTGTGCCACTGGAGGTAAAATTTCTAGATTGGTGTAAGACTTATCAGAGTGAAAGGATTTAACAAGAATGCTTTTATTTTATTTATTTTATTTTTAGGTTTTTGCAAGGCAAACAGGGTTAAGTGGCTTGCCAAAGGCCACACAGTTAGGTAATTATTACGTGTCTGAGACCAGATTTAAACCCAGGTACTCCTGACTCCAGGGCGGGCCGGTGCTTTATCCACTATGCCACCTAGCTGCCCCAAGAAAGCTTTTATTAATCAAGAATGAAAGTTGGAGGTTCAAAGATGATTATATAGCATCATAATGTTGATCATAAATGATTCTAACTAATGAACTGGTGTTGTTAATCCCATTTCATTTTAGCAGCTTCTGGGAAACCAAAATTTTTATTAATTATCACCATGGTAGAGACCAATTTACAAATGTTCAAGCAACATGAATACTTATTCCTTTGGCATTTCAAGAACACATAGTTCTATCATAGCAGTACTATATATATGTATCTATATCTATATCTATATCTATATCTATATCTATATCTATATCTATATATAGATAGATATATATATATAATTTTCCCAAGCCCTTTAAAAAATGTGTTAAAGAACTTGTCTAAACATATTCTTATCAATATTAGAAGGCAAATACATAAGTTCAGGAAAATATTCTAATTCAGCCCTCTAGGCTTTGAAATAATGGCTCTAGGAAAGCAATATGTATCAAAGTTGATATTTAAATTACTATTTAACTCCTTTGACTTAGCTGAATTTTGCTTGTGAGGAAATGTACTTGAAAACTAACTGAGAGGGGCAGCTAGGTGGTATAGTGAAAAGAGCACTGACCCTGGAGTTACAAGGACCTGAGTTCAAATCCAGCCTCAGGTATTAATAATTATATAGCTATGTGACTTTGGTCAAGTAACTTTACCCCACTGCATTACAAAAACAAAAACAAAACAAACAAAATCAAACAAACAAAAAACTAACTGAGATGGTCCAGAGACAATATGGTAAGAGAAAGTAGGAACTTCTCTAAATTCTCTCTGCATTACCTCAGAAGCAACATTAAACAAGTTTCTAAATTAATTCTGGAGTGACAGAACCCACAAGAGAATAGAGTGGAGAATTTTCCAACTTAAGAAAAATCTGTCTGATTAAAACAACTATGAACTATCACCTCACACCTATCAGATAGACTAAGATGACAAAAAGGGAAAATGATCAATGTTGGAGAAGTTGTGGGAGGAGTGGGACATTAATGCATTGCTGGTGAACTGATCTAACAATTCTGGAGAACAATATGGAACTCTGTTGAAAGAGCAAAAAACACTGTTCATTACCTTTGAACAAGAAATTCCAATTCTAGGCCTATATCATAAAAAATTGGGAAAAGTCACAGATGTTCCAAAATATTCATAGCAGGTCTTTTTGCAGTGGCAAAGAATTGAAATTGAGGGGATGCTCCTCAATCAGGTAATGGTTGAACAAGTTATGTACATGATTACTATGGAATATTATTGTTTATAAGAAACCATAAATGGTCAAACTCTAGGGAAGCATGGATTGAATTGTAGGATCTGATACTTATTGAGGAGAGCAGAAATAAGAGAACATTCCACAAATTAACATCAACATTGTGACTTGATCAATCTTGATGGATGCAACCCCTCTCAGCAGTTCAGAGAGCTAGAACAACCTTCTTAATAAGATACATTTGCATTTGGGTTTAAAAAATCTATCTGAATCTATGGCAGGGGTGGGGGATGGAGGAAGGGAAAGACTACTGAAGAAGGGATTGATAAAAGGGAAGGTGAAAGTATAAGTAAAAATAAACTGAATGTTAAATTTTAAAAGAATAGTTAAAGGGGAAATGATAGAGAAAAAATATAAATGGAAAAAGATATAGCATGGACAGAATTATAGCATTAATTGTAAATGTGAATGGGATAAAATGCAAGTGGATAGAAGAATGGATTAAAAGCCAGAATCTTATAATATGTTGTTTACAATAAACACATTTGAAGCAGAGACATATATACACAGGGTAAAGGTAAAAGGATGGAGCAAAATATATTATGCCTTAGCTGAAATAATAAAATAATAAAATCCTGATCTCAGATAAAGTAAAAGCAAAAATCAATCTCACTAAAAAGGATAAGGAAGGAAGATACATTTTCTTAAAAGGCATCATTGTTAACGAAGATAAATCATTACTAAACATGAATATACTTAGTGGTATAGCATCCAAATTCCTAGAGGAAAAGCGGAATGATTTACAAGGAGACTTAGACAGCAAAACCTTAATCATGGGGGAACTCAACCTCCCTCTCTCAGAACTAGATCAATGTAACTACAAAAAAAAAAGGAAGTTAAGAAGGTGAATGAAATATTAGAAAATTTAGCTATGACACACCTCTGAGGAAAACTTAATGGGAATAAAAAATAATATACCTTTTTCTTGGCAATAGATGGCATCTATATCCAAACTGACCATGTACTAGGGCCTAAAAACCTTATAATCAAATGGAGAAATATTGAATACACACTTTTCAGATCGTGATTCAATAAAAATTACATGTAATAAAAGAGTCCAACCAAATACTAATTGTAAACTAAATAACTCAATTGTCCATGACAGATGAATATAACTAAATAAATGAAATAATCAATAATTAAATTCAAGAAAATGATAATAATGAGACATCATGCCAAAATGTATAGGATACAGCCAAGGCATTTTGAGAGGAAACTTTACATCTCTAAATGCTTATATGATTAAAATAGAGAAGGTGGAGAGCTATCTATTGAACATGCAATTAAAAAAGCTAGAAAAAGAAAAAAATTAAAGATCTCCAGTTAAATACCAAATTATAAATCCTGAAAATCAAGGGAGAAATTAATAAAATTGAAAGCAAGAAAAACCATTGATCTCATAAATAAAACAAAGTTGGTTTTATGAAAAGGTCAATAAAATGGATAAAACTTTGTCTAATCTGATTTAAAAAAAAAAAGACAACCAAATTACCAGTATCAAAAATGAAAAGGGTGAACTAACCACCAATGAGGAGGAAATTGAAGAGATAATTTAAAACTACTTTGCTGAACTGTTTGCCAATATATTGGATAACCTGAATGAAATGGATAAATATTTACAAAAATACAAACTGCCAGATTAATACAAAAGGTAATAAAATACTTAAATATCCACATTTCAGAAACAGAAATTGAAGAAACCATCAATAAATTCCCTATGGAAAAAAAACGTCTCCAGGTGCAGAGGAATTTACTAGTGAATTCTACCAAACTTTTAAGAAACAATTAATTCTTATTCTACATAAACTATTTTGAAAAGTTGGAGTTCTGCCAAATTTCTTTTAATGATACAAACATGGTACTGATACATAAACCAGGAAGAACCAAAACAGACAAAGAAAATTACAGGCCAATCTCCCTAATGAATATTTTAAAAATTTTCCTTAATTTATTTACAATTATTAAAATATTATTTTTGTAAAAGTAAACATAATACTCCCTTACCCCCAAAAAATATAAAACCTCATGAGCAATAAAGTAAAAGAAAGGGAAAAAATGTGTTTCAGTCTGTGTTCTGGTATCATTGTTTCTGTCTCCAGTGGATCACATTCTTTTTCATAATCCCATCATAGAAGTTACTTCCATATTTTTCCACAGGTGCTGTTGCTGATTGTAATTTCTCTATGCATTCCTCCCCACTACCATCTATTATATTTTCTCTCTCCTTTCACTCAGTCCCTCTTCAAAAATGTGCTGTGTGGCAGTCAGATGGCACAATGATCAGACCACCAGCCTTGGGGCCAAGTGGCCCCAAGCCTACATCCCACCCCAGAGATCCAGCAACCACCCGGCTCTGTGGTCCCAAACAGGCCACCCAATCCCACCACCTTGCAAAAAGTAAAAAAGAAAATGTATTATATCTTACTATCCTATACTATGGTCTACCCCCTCCTCTATTACTCAATCCCTCCTCCCCTTCCCCTGTCCCCCTTCTCTCCTTTTTCTTCTAGATGTCTACACCCTATTGAGTGCATATGCTCTTCCTTCTCTGAGCTATTTCCAGTGAGAATGAAGGTGCCCTAATTCCCCCTTGCCTTCCCCCTTCCATACCATTGCAAAAGCTATTTCTTGACTATTTTACATAAATATTTTAGACTATTCTACCTTTCCTTTCTCATACTCCCAGTACATTTCCCTTTCACACATTGACTCCATTTTTAAAATATATTTTACCTTCAAATTCGGTTCTCTCCTGTACCTCATCTATAAACCTCCTTCTACCTAATCTATTAAATAAGAAGGTTAATATGAGTAGTATCAGTATCATCTTTCCATGCAGGAATACACTCAGTACATCATCAAGTCCCTAATAATTTACCTTTCTTGTTCACTCTCTCTATGCTTCACCTGAATCCTGTACTTGAATGTCAAACTTTCTATTCAGCTCTCCTTGTTTCAACAGGAACATTCAGAATTCCCCTGTTTCATAGAAAGTTTATCTTTTCCCTTTGGAAGAGGATGTTCAGTTTTCCTGGTAGTTGATTCTAAGTTGCATTGCAAGCTCTTTTGTCATCTGGAATATTTTATTCCAAGCCCTGTGAGCCCTTATTGTAGTTGATGCTAAGTCAACTTAGCAACTTTGATATTTAAATTATGTCCTTCTGGTGGCTTGTATTATTTTCTCTTTGACTTCGGAGTTCTGGAACTTGGCTATGGTTTTCCTGAGGGTTATCTTCTTTTGGATCTCTATCTGGGGGAGATTAGTGGATTTTCTCAATTTCTATTTTATCTTCTGCTTCTAGGATATCAGGGCAATTTTCCTGTAGAAATTCTTTAAAAATGAGGTCAAGGCTGTTTTCCTGATCATGACTTTCAGGCAGCCAATTAATTTTTAAAGTATCTCCCTGGATCTGTTTTCCAGATCAGTTGTTTTTTCAATGAGATATTTCACATTTTCTTCTAGTTTTTCATTCATTTGGAGTTGGATTATTGTGTCTTCATTTCTTGCAAAATTATCAGCTTCCTTTAGATCCATTCTACAATTAAAGGAGTTGTTTTCCTCAGTTATCTCCTTTCCCATCTGGCCAATTCTGCTTTTTAAAGCAATCTTCTCCTCATTCATTTTATTAACTGTTTTATCCATTTGACCTAAATTGTTTTGTTTTTGTGCAGGGCAATGGGCTTAAGTCACTTGCCCAAGGCCACATAGATAGGTAATTCATAAGTGTCTGAGGCCAAATTTGAACTCAGGTACTCCTGATTGCAGGGCCGGTGCTCTAGCCACTGCACCACTTAGCCACCCCTAAAGTGGTTTTTAATATGCTATTTTCTTCAGCATTTTGGGGGGTTGCCTTGACTAAGCTACTGACTTTGTCTTCATGTTTTTCCTGCACCTTTCTCATTTCTCTTCCCTTATATGATTTTCAAAATCTTTTTTTGAACTCTGTCATAGAGTAAGCCCAACTTCTATATTTCTTGGAGTCTTTAGATGCAAAAGCTTAGACTTTCTCATCTTCAGAGTGTGTGTTTTGGTTCTCCATGGGACCAAAGAAATTGCCTATGGTAAGGTTCCTTTTTTCTGTTTACTCATTTCTCTATCCTGTGCCTGGTTTGGGGGTGCTTACTGAGGTTTTGAGTATTATTGGGACACCCTTGCAAGGACCTCAGTTCCTTCAATGTCTTATGAGAAACTGACTCCTCTCCTGGTCTGTGAATGACCATAGGCTCACCCCTCTGCCCTGGGGCTGTGAGGAAGGTCTCTGCTTTATGGGGGCTCCAGACTGGGACCAGGGTGTAAATATGGAGTCCTGTCCCAGGGACTGAGAATAGAACACACAGTGTCCTTCTGCTCCCTTACCTTCCATGGGTTGAATGTTCAGGGAGTGGCTGCCAGGTAGCTCCCTGCTGGATAGCTCCACAGGCCTACTTCCATTTCTTGGGATCTCAGCTGCACTGAGAGACATGGTCTTGTTGAGGAGGGCCATGCTGGTCTGGGCTTTTTGCTTGGTCTGGCAGAGGTCTCCATGCTGATCTTCTAAGTTGTGCTTGGTGCTCCCTGGGGTGATAGATTAGGAAACTGCTTCTGCTTCCAGGAGCCTTGGGGCTCTTCCCAGAAGACTGAAGCTCCTTTTCTCCACCCTAATGAATATGGATACAGAAATCTTAAATAAAATTTTAGCAATGTGACTACAGTATGTTATTACCAGAATAATATACCATGATTAGGTAGGATTTATACCAGGTAGGCAGGGATGGTTCAATATTAGGAAAAACACTCAAAATAATTGAACATATCAGTAGCAAAACCAACAGAAATCATATGATTATCTCAACAGAAACTGAAAAAGTCTATGATAAAATACAGCATCCATTCCTCTTAAAAAGACTAGAAAGTTTAGGGATAAATGGAGCTTTCCTTAAAGTAATAAATAGTATCTATCTAAAAAAATCAACAAATATTTTATGTAATGGGAATTAACAGAACATTTCCAAAAAAATCAGGGGTGTATAAAGGATGCCCATTAACATCTTTACTATTCAATATACTATTAGAAATCATAACTTTAGCAATAAAAGAAGAAAAAGAAATTGTTGACAATGAGGACACAAAGCCTTCACTGTTTGCAGATGATATGATGGCATACTTATAGAACTTGAAAAAATCATCTAAAAAACTCCTTGAAACAATTAACAAATTCAGGAAAATATCAGGATATAAAATAAACTCACATGCATCATCAGCATTTCTATATCTGAAGAACAAAGCCCAAGAACAAGAGATAGAAAAGGAAATTACTTTTAAAGCAACTATGGAAACATTAAATTCCTTGGGAATCTAACTACACAGAAATTGTATGGACACAATTATAAGCACTTCTCACTCAAATATAGTCAGATCTAAAAAAATTGGAAAAATATCAATTGCTCATGGTTAGAATAGCAAAGGAACTGAAGAAAAAAGATGTAAAGGACTGTGACCTAGCTCTACCCGATCGAAAACTATGCTATAATGCTGCAGTCATGAAATACTACCTTGTACTGGTTAAGGAATAGAGTAATGGATCAGTGGATTAAGGTAGGTTAAAAAGAAATAGTAAATGACTACAAAAATCTATTATTTGACAACCTGAAGACCAGATTCTGGGATAAGAACTTAGTATTTGAAAAAAATTATTTGGAAAACTGGAAAATAGTATATCAAAAACTAGGCATAGACCCATATCTCACCTCCTATACCAAAATTAGGTCTAAATGGTTATAGGATTTAGAAATAAAGGGTGACGCCATAGATAAATTAATAGACCAAGAAAATATATATCAGATCTATGGGAAAGGGACAAATTTATGACCAAACAGGAATTAATTATAAAGTGCTAAATGAATGATTTTGACTGTATTAAATTAGAAAGTTTTTGCACTAATAAAATTAATGCAACCAAAAATAGAAGGAAAACAGAATGCTGGGAAACAATCTTCATAGTTAGGAGTTTTGTTAAAGTTCTCATTTTTAAAATATATAGAGAAATAATCAAATATATAAAGTTACAAGTCAATCCCCAATTAATAAATGATCAAAGGGTATGGACAGTTTTCAAATGAAGAAATTAAAGCTATATGTAAACATATGAAAAAATGCTCCAAATAATTATTGTTTAGAGAAATGCAAGTTAAAACAATCTATCAGATTAGCTAAAATCAGCAAAAGGGAAAATGATCAGTGTTGGAGAGGTCGTGGGAGGATTGGGACATTGATGCATTGCTGGTGGAGTTGTGAATGGATTCAATCTTTCTGGAGAGTAATATGGAACAATAAAATTGTTCATTCCCTTGATTTTTTTTTGTAGTGGCAAAGAATTGGAAATTGAGGTGATGCCCAACAATTGGGAAATGACTAACCAAGTTATTGTATGTGAATGCTATGGAATATTATTGTTCTATAAGAAACCATTAATGGTCAGACTCTAGAGAAACATGGAATGAATTACAGGATCTGCTGCTGAGTGAAGGGAGTAGAACCATAGAACAATGTATACATTAACAAGAACATTGTGAGATGATCAACCTTGATGGAAGCAGCTTCTGTCTGTAGTATAGAAAACGAGGACAACCATATTAGATTGATTAGGGATAATGTTATCCCCATCCAGAGGAAGAAAAAAAAAAAAACAAAAAAAATACTACCCTTCATAATCTAATGAACATTCTATATATATTATCTCTTATGCATCTCTTTCCCTTGATCCCAATTCCTCAAACTGAAAATGACTAACCTATAAACATGTTTATCAAAAATATGTATGTGCAATCTTAAGCTGATTGTTCTCGACTGAGAGGAGAGGGATGGAAAGAGAAGGTGGAAGGAAATTTTGTGACTTAAAAATATACATATGCATATGGATGAATGTTAAAAAATAGATGAAATTTTTTAAAAAATTAAAAAGAACTGAAAGAGAAATTCAATATTTTGCAGAAGGAAGTTTAAAAATTGACTTAAGAAAAACATATTTTATTTTTTTACCCCATCTCCATGTAAAAACAAGTTTCAACATTTACTTCTAAAACCTTGAATTTCAAATTCTCTCCCTTCCTCCCACCCCACTCTCCCCAATGTGTAGGTTAAAAATGTGCAGCCATGAGACAGATTACTACAATAATAATGCTGTAAAAATAGACATAACCCTCCCCCACCCAGAAAAAAAGGGACATCTCAAGTATGAAGTGAGAAAAAGAAGTGTGCTTTGTCTGTATTGAGGCACCATCAGCACTTTCTCTGGGATTGATAGCATTCTGTATAAGTCCATCAGATAAATTACTTCAATATTTTTCTCCCCAATTGATATTACTATCTGTATTTCCCTCCATCCTATTCCCCTGTCCCCATTTACTCTATTACCTCTCTCCTTTCACCTTGTGCCTCCTCAATAGGGTGTTATATCAGTCTACTTTCTTCCATAATCTTTCCTCTTTTAAGACCTACACACCCTCTCCTTTCCCTCTGTTTCTTTTTACCCATCCCTTTCCTCTCCTATTTTTCATCTATGTTAAGAAATATACACACACACACACACACACACACACACACACACACACACACACACACACACAACTGCTGAGTATGTTATGTCCTCTGAGTCACTTCCAGTGAGAGTAAAGGCTCAGTCACTCCCCATCACCTTCCCCCATTTCAATCCATCACAAAAGTTTTTCTTTGTTACTTTTATGTGAAATAGCATATCTCTTTCTAGCTCTCTTTTCCCTTTCTCCCAGTACATTCCTTTCTCCCCCATAAACTTCATCTTTTTTACTATAATAATCCTTCAAATTCTACTATCTCTTTACCTTGTCTATATATGCTCCTTCTAACTGCTCTTATAAATGAGAAGGTTCATATAAGTTATCAGTATCATCTTCCCTTGCAAGAATACAAGCGTTTCAAAATCATTAAGTCTCTCATGATTTATCCTACCCATCTTCCCTCTCTATGCTTCACCTGAGTACTGTATTTAAAGATCAAACTTTCTTTTCAGGTTTTGGTTGTTTCATCAGGAAAGTTGGAAATCCCCTTGTTTCATTGAATGTCCAATTTCCCCCCCTCAAACAGCATGTTCACTTTTGCTGGGTAATTCAATCTTGGTTATATTCCAAGCTTTTTTACCTCCCCACATATCATATTCCAAGTCATATGAGTCCTTAATGTGGAAGGTGCTAAATCTTATGTTATCCTGATTGAAGATCTATGATATTTGAATTGTTTCTTTCTGGTTACTTGCAATATTTTCTCCTTTACTTAGGAATTATGAAATTTGACTATAACATTCCCAGCAGTTTTCATTTTGGGCTCACTTTCAGGAGGTGACCAGTGGATTCTTCTACTTACTATTTTATACTCTGCTTCTAGGATATCAGGGCAATTTTGCTAGAGAATTTCTTGAAAAATAAAGTCTAGGGTCTTTTTTTGAACATGACTTTCTGGTAATTCAATAACTTACCTCTCCTGAATCTGTTTTTCAGATCAATTGCTTTTCCAATGAAATATTTCACATTTTCTTCTAGTTTTGCATTCTTTTGGTTTTGTTTTATTGTTTCCTTGATTTTTTTTTTACAAAGTCATCCACTTCCCTTCGTTCCTTTCTATATTTTAAGGAATTATTTCATTCAGAGAGCTTTTGTTTCTCCTTTTCCATCTGGTCAATTCTGCTTTTTAAGGCATTTTTCTCCTCATTAGCCTTTCTTTCTGCTTTTTTTCATTAGACCCATACTGGTTTTAAGATGTTATTTTCTTCAGTGATTTTTGGTAATTCCTTCACCAAGTTGCTGACTTGTTTTTCATAATTTTCCTACTCTGTTTTATTTTTCCAATTTTTCCTTTACCTTTTTTACTTGATTTTCAAAATATTCTTTGAACTCTTCCATAGCCTGAGACTCATTGATATTATTCTTGGAGGATTTAGATGCAGAAGCTTTGACTGTGTTGTCTTCTGATTGTGTAATTTGATCCTCCATTAAGACCAAATTAATTGTCTATGGTCAGATTTTTTTCTTTTGTTGTTTGCTCATTTCCCCAATCTATGACTTGACTTTAATTCTTTGTTATGGTGGGGCTCTGCTTCCAGGGTGAAGGATGTACTATCTCAAAGGTTTTGGGTTTTTAGGGATACTCCTCACCACCACCACTAGGGACCTCAATTCCTCCAAAGTCTTATGAGAGGCTCTGACTGCTTTCCTGACCTATGCTCTGTCCTGAAGATGACCACAAGCACTCCTTTTCTGCCCTGCAATCATGAGGAGGAGTCTCTGATCTGCTATGGCAATAAAGCTACTTTTCCTGAGACAGGGGCCCCAGACTGCAATCTGTGTCTGAGTATGGGCAAAGCAACAGTCTTGCCTCAGACCCAGGGAAGAGACCTCTGCAATTTCCCACAACCCCATTACCATGAGCAGAGCACTCTGGAAGAAGCTGCTGGGTTGATCTCTATCCAGTGGCTCTCCAGACTTGCTGCTAGTCTCTTGGGGACTAGTCTGCACTGAGACCTGTGCTAGCCTGAGCCCTGAGCTCACTCATTCTGGTGAGGCAGTTTTCCCAAAGAGCATCTTAATTGTCCTTGCAATCCCTGGGATGATAATTCTGAAGATTACCCCTACTGCCATGGCCCCAGGAGCCTTAGGGACCCAGGTCCCCCAGGGGTATTCCTGTATGACTGCAGTTACAGAGTGGTCTGGGTGGTACTGCTGGACCTTTCTAAACACAGTGCAGTAGATAGACCCTTCCCACAGATCTTCCAGGTTGTTTTGGGCTTGAAAACTGCTTCATTCAATCTTTTTGATGGGTTTTGCCATTTGAAAATTTGGTTGGAGTCATTATTTAAAGGTATTTGGAATGGTCTGGGGGAGAGTTTATAGGAAGTCCTGCCTTAACTCTGCAATCTTAGAAAATAAATGCTTTAAAATACAATTGGGAAAGGGAGAAAGAAAAGAAGTCGTTAAAATAGGATGTGAAAAGAAATTAGAAAAGAAATAAGGAGGGGGTGGCTAGGTGGCATAGTGGATAAAGCACTGGCCCTGATCAGGAGTACCTGGGTTCAAATCCGGTCTCAGACACTTAATAATTCCCTAGCTGTGTGGCCTTGGGCAAGCCACTTAACCCCATTTGAATTGCAAAAACCTAAAAAAAAATAAGGAAATAATTCCTTCAAAATGCAAGTGGACACATGGAAAAAGAAAATAGCTTCTTTAAAAATGGGTAAATGGAAAAGGAAATACAAAAACTAAATGAAGAAAATGATCCATTGAAAAATAGATTTGGATAAGTAGAATTAATGACACCATGAGACATCAAGAATGAGTCAAGCAAAATTTTTAAAAAGTGAAAATAGAAGAAAAAGTAAAATAATTCATTGGAAAAACAACTAATCTGGAAAATTGATCCAGGAGATAATTTATGAATTATTTTATTACTTAAAATTAATGATCAACAATAGATGCTAGACAACATTTTTCAAGAAATCATCAAGAAAAATTGCCCAGATATCCTAGAACCAAAGGATAAAATAATCTTTGAAAGAATCTACATACCACCTCCTGAAAGAGATCTCAAAATGAAAACACCAAAAAAATATTGTCTCAAGTATAAAATTAGCATATCAAAAAGAAAAAAACTGCAGACAACCAAAAGAAACAATTCAAATTTCAAGGCGATATAGTCAAGATTATTTAGGAATGGATAACATCAACATTAAAATATCAAAGAGCTTGGAATAAGATACTTCTGAGGACATAGGAACTTGTATTCAACCAAGAATTAACTAGACAGCGAAACTGACTATATTCTTTCCAGGAAAAAGATGGATATTCAATAAAATAGTGTTTTCAAATTTTCCCAATGAAGACTATACCTGAACAGAAAATTTGATCTTCAAACATGAGACTCAAGAGATATGAAAAGGTTAAAAGGGGAAAAGTATGCTACTCAATAATATAACTATTTTCATCCCTCCATAGAAGGATGATATCCCAAAATTTTTTAATTAATAGTTTATTTTATTTTTCAAATTAGTTATGAATGTTTTTCACAAATCACCCACATTCATATCCATGTTTTAAATTACATAATTTCCTTCCACTCTTCCTTTCCAAACCCTTCCCCTCCAAGGTGACCAGTCTGGACAATATTGCATATATATATATTTATATAATATATGTATATATGTATATGTATACATATATATATATATTAACATGTTTACAGATTAGTCATTTTCTGCATGAGGAATCAGGATTAAAGGAAAAAAAGATAAAGCCATGAGATAGGAAAGAAAAACATAAGAGAAATTTTTAAAAATGAACTTGGTATTCTTTCAGATTCTGTAAGCTTTTTGTTTGTTTTGCTTTGTTTTGCTTTTCTTTCTCTGGAAGTGAATGGCATTGCTCATAGCAGGCATCCTAAGGTTGTCCTGGTTCTCTGAACTACTGAGAGGAGATTCTTCCATCAAGGGTGATCAAATCACAATGTTGTTATTAATGTATACAATGTTCTCTTGGTTTGACTACCTTTACTTAGCATCAGTTCCTGAAATTTGTTCTATGCTTCACTAGAGTGTGACCATTCATGGTTTCTTATAGAGCAATAGTACTCCATAACAAATATATCTTGTTCAGTTATTCCTTAATTGATGGGAATCCACTCAATTTCCAATTCTTTGTCACTACAAAAAGAGCTGCCATGAATATTTTGGAACATATGAGACTTTTCCCATTTTTTTTATGATTTCTTCTGGATATTGGCCTAGTATTGGTATTGCTGGGTATAAGGGTATAATGAGTTTTATTGTGCTTTGGATATAGTTCCATATTGCTCTCCAGAAATATTGGAACATTTCACAACTCCACCAACAATGCTCTAATGCCCCAATCCTCCCACAATCTCTCTCACTTGGATTGTTTTTCCTTTTTTGTCATCTTAACCAATCTGATAGGTGTTAAGCAGAAGCTCATAATTGTTTTAATTTGCATTTCTCTAACAGTAATGATTTGGTGCATTTTTTATATGAACTTATATATATTATATATTTTATATATAATATATATATTATATATATGTATATAATTTGAAAACTGTCCATGTCCTTTCACAATTTATCAATTGGGGAATCACTCACTTATAACCTTATGAGTTTGATGCAATTCCCTATATATTTTAGAACCAAGACCATCAGAACCCTAACTATGAAAATTTTCCCCAGCTTTCCATTATTCTTCTAATTTTGACAGCATTGATTTTTATTAGCGCAAAACCTTTTGTAATTTAATAGTCAAAATCATTCATTTTGTAATTGATTTCATTTAATTTTTTAAGAAGCATTTAGTTTCTTTTGAGTTTTACAATCTACCCTGTTCTTGCTTCCCTTTCCCCATTTTGCAATTTATAATATGCTCTATTTCTTGATTTGTCATAAGTTTGTCCTCTTTTCATAGATCTGACAAATAAGAGTTTTTCTTGATCTGTTAATTTTTCTATTATATCACCCTCTATGTCTCAATCCTGTAACCATTTTGAGCTTAATTTGGTATAGGGTACGAGATGTATCTAGTTTTTGCCATACTATTTTCCAATTTTCACAAAAAGTTTTGTCAAATGGTGATTTCTTATCCCAGAAGCTAATGTCATTTGTTTGTCCAACAGTAGATCCCTGAAATCATTTACTACTGTTTCTTTTGAACTTATCCTAATCCACTCTATCCATTATTATATGTCTTAACCAGAAGCGGGAAGCCTTAATCATATCGACCCCATATTATAAATTTGGATATCAAAAAAAAAAAAACCAAAACAAAACTTTGGATCTGTTAGAGCTAGGCCAACCTTCCCCATTTCTTCATATCAGTTCTCTTGATATTCTTGTACTTTTGATGCTCCATATTAATTTTGTTCCTTTTTTCTAGCTTGATAAAAGTTATTTGGTAGTTTTACTGATATGGCAATGAATAAGTAATTTAATTTGGGTAGAATTGCCATATTGATTATATTAACTTGATCTAACCATGAGTAATTGACATTTTTCCAGTTGTTTAGATCTGTGTGGAAAAATCCTTTGTAAATGTGTTCATATAGTTTCTGGGTTTGCCTTGGGAGGTAGACTCCCAAGTATTTATATAATCTGTAGTTACTTTAAATGGAATTTCTCCTTCTGTCTCTTGCTCTTGTGCTTTGTTACTCATTTATAAAAATTCTGATGATTTATGTGAGTTTTTTTATATCCCACTACTTTGCTGAATTAGTTAAATGTTTCAAGGTGTTTTTTTAAATGATTTTCTTCAGTCCTCTAAGTACTGTCATATCATCTGCAAAGAGTGAAAAACTTTGTTTTCTGATTTCTTCAAAATGTTTTTCTTCTTTTATTGCTGAAGCTAATATTTCTAATGCTATATTGAATAGTAATGTAGATAATGAACATGCTTGTTTCATCCCTGATCTTGTGGAAATACTCCTAGTTTATATCCAATACACATAATAGTTTTGATGGCTTTAGATACATACTGCTTATTATTTTAATGAAAACTCCATCTACTCCTAAACTCCTTTAGTGTTTTTAATAGGAATGGATGCTGCATTTTGTCAAAGGCTTTTTTCATCGTCTACTGTTCTTTATCTAGCTTTTTAAATTGCAAATCCAGTTCACTGATCTCTTTACTTTAATTCATATAAACATTTAGTGATATATAATTTCCCCTAAAAATTGCTTTGAATGCAAATTATAAATTTTGATATGATGTCTCATTGTTATCATTTTCTTGGATGAAATGATTATTTCTATGATTTGTTGGTTGATCCACTCCTATAAAATTAAGTTATTTGCTTTCTAATTATTTTTTGATTTATGTTTTCATCACCCTTTATTACTTGTATTTTTTATTATGTCATGATCTAAGAGGCATGCATTTATTATTTCTGCCTTTCACCATTTGATTTTAAGGATTTTATGACACATGGTCAATTTTGTTAGATGTCATCTATTGCAGAGGCTTCTATTTTCAGAAGTCTCTTATCTAAGTTTTCAAGATTTTATTCACCTTTTTAACTTCATTCTTATTTATTTTGTGATTAGATTTATATAGTTCTGTGAGAAGAAGTTTGAGCTCCCCCATTGTTAAAGTTTTTTCTGTCTATGTCTCCTTGTAATTCATCCATTTCTCTGCTCTTAAGTTTTTAAAACTGTATCTTTATTAGAGGGTGTATAGTGGCATGTGTGTGTGTGTGTGTGTGTATATATATTAATTAGGATGGGATGATATAAAAATGAAGGCACTTAAAAAAAGATAGTCACAGTAGAGGGAAAGAAGGGAGTGGGTGAGAATGCTTGAATCTTACTTTTGTTGGATTTGACTCAAAGAGGAAATAATATATACACTCAGGTGATGTTAGAAATTTATCTTACCATACAAGGAATTTATAGTGAAAGGGGGAGTGAAGGGAGGGGAGAAGGAAAGGTTGGAGGGGAAAAGTGAAAGAAAAGAGAGTAGCGACTGATGATGGGAGGGTAGATTTAGGAAAGTGACAGTCAGAGCAAAACACCAGTGAGGAAGAATAGGGCAAAAGGAGAGAGAAAGGTACAAATGGAGCAATGTGAATGGAATGAGCTTTCCCATTAAAAAGGAATTGGATAGCAGAGTAGAGAAAGAGGGAGATACACATAGAGTAAAAAATAAAAGTTTGGAGCAGAATATATTATGCTTTCAATTGAAGCGAAAAAACAGCAGGGATAGTAATCCTAATCTCAGAAAAAGCAAAAATAAAAATAGATCTCATTAAAAAGGAGAAGACAGGAAACTACATCTTCTGATTACCATAGGTAATGAATACTAAACATATGTCCACCAAGTGGTATAGTATCAAAATTCTTAGAGGAGAATGTAAATGAGTTACAAAAAGATGTAGACAGGACAATTCTATTAATGGGGGGGATCTCTCTCAGAATTAGATAAATCTAACCACAAAATAAACAGGGAAGACTTAAGATGGTAAATAGGGTTTTAGAAAGTTAGAAATGATAGACCTCTTGAGAAAACTAAATGAGGATAGAAAGGATTGTAACTCTTTCTCAGCAGTACATGGCACATACACAAAAATTGATAATGTATTAGGACATTAAAAAATCATAATCAAATGCAGAAAGCCAGTCAAATTAAATGCAGCCTTTTCAGATCATGATGAAATAAAAATGACATGTAATAAATAGAAACTAAATAATCTAATTTTTAAAAAATGAGTGCATCAAACAACAAATTCCAGAAATAATCAATAATTTCATCCCAGATAACAAACATAGTGAAACCACATTTCTTCTGGGATATATCCAAAGTAGTTTTTGGGGAAATTTTACATCTCTATATGCTTATATGAATAAATTAAAGAAAGAGGAGATCAAGGAATTGGATATGTACCTAAAAAAGGGAGAAAGACCAAATTAAAACTAATTAAATTTAAAATTTTAAATTATGAAAATCAAAGGAGAGATTAACAAATTGAATAAAAGGTAAGAAAACTATTGGACTAATAAAGAAAACCAAGAGTTATTTTTAATGAAAAAAAACAATAAAATATATAAACATTTGGTTAATTTGATTAAAAAATAAAAGAAAATCAAATTATCAGTAATAAAAATGAAGAGTGAATTTACCTATAATGAGAAAGAAATTAAAGCAACAATTCAGATTTTTTTTTTTGGTTTTAGCAAGACAATGAAATTAAGTGGATTGCCCAAGGTAGGTAATTTTCCAGTGTCAATGACCAGATTTGATCCTCCTGCCTCCAGGGTTGGTGCTGTCCTTTTTTGTTTTAGTTTTAGTTTTTTGGAAGGGTTAATTCAGAATAATATTGTCCAAACAAATGCCAATAAATCTTACAATCTAAGTGAAATGACTGAATATTTACAAAAATTATAAATTGGTCTATTAACAGAAAAGGAAATAAAATATTCAAATAACTATTTCAGAAGAATGAAAATAAACAAGTCAACATTGAACTTATAAGAAAAACATCTCCAGTGCCATATAGATTTACAAGTGAATTCTGACCTAATATTTAAAGAACAATTAATTTCGTTACTATAACAACTATTTGACAAATGGAGTTCTGCCAAATTCCTTTTAAGATACAAATATGTTGCTGATATCTAAAAGTAGAAGAATCAAAACAAAGAAAAGTGTAGACCAACTTACATAGTGAATGTTAATATAAAACAAATAAAATATTAGCAATGATATTAAAGCAAATTACCATTAGCATAATATACTATGAATAGATATGATTTATATCAGATTTGCAGGAATGGTTTAATGATAGGAAACAATCAGTATAATTGACCATATCAATAACAAAAGTAACAAATCATTTGATTATCACAATAGATGCTAAAAAGCTTTTTACAAAATATAGCAATTATCTCCATTAAAAACATTATAGAACATTAGAATAAAAGGAATTTACCTTAAAATTATAAGCAGTATTTATCTGACACCATCAGCAAACATTATATGGAGTGGGAATAAACTAGAAGTATTCCCAATAAATCCAGGGGTGAAGTAAGGATGTCTATTATCACCATTGAAATTCAATATTGCATTATAAATGTTAGTTTTAGCAGTAAGAGAAGAAAAAATATTTTAAAGGATTTAGAATAGGTAATGAGGAAATAAGATTCTTGCTTTTTTTTTTTGAAAGGATATGATGGTATAATTAGAAAATCCTGTTAGAAAATCCTGGATAATCATCTAAAAACGACTTGACAATAACTTTAGTAAAGTTTCAGGATGGAAATAAACCTAGATAAATCTTCAGCATTTTCACATATTATTAACAAAGCACAGTAGCAAGCGATGGAAAGAAAAAATTCCATTTAAAATAACTTTCAAATTAAAAGTAACTGTAGGCAACATCAAATACTTTGGAGTCTATCTGCCAAGGCAAACTCAAAAACTATATGAAAATAATAATAAAGCATTTTCCATAAAATTGAAATATGGTTTAAATAATTGAGAAAATGTCACTGCTCATGGGTAAGCAAAGCTAATATAAGAAAAACAACAACTGTCCTAAATTAAATTATTTATCCATTGCTGTGCCAATCAATGTACCAATAAATTATTTTATAGAGAGAAAACAGTAGCAAAATTCATCTGGAGCAACAAAGGTCAAGAATATCAAGGGAATTAATGAAATAATGCAAAGGAATGTGACCTAGCTGTACCAGATCTATAATTACATTATAGATCATTATTCATCAAAACTATTTGATAATGGCCAGGAAATATAAAACTGGATCAATAGAATAGCCTTTGATTGAAGAGATCTAAAAGGAGCAGCAGTAAATTGCTGGCGATCTATTGTTTGATAAACACAAATACTCTGGGCCAAGAACTCATTATTTGACAAAAATTCTTGTGGAAACTGGAAAATAATATTGAAGAAATTGGCATAAATCAACATCTTACACCAATACCAAAAATAAGGTGAAAATGAGTGCAGGATTTAGATATAAAGAGTAATACCATAAGCCCAATAGAAGAAGAGGGAATAGTTTCTCTTTCATATCTATAGAAAAGGGAGGCCTTTATGACCAAAAACGAGATAGAGAACATTATAAAATGCAAAATGGATAGTTTATAATGCATTAAATTGAAAAGGTTTTCCACAAATAAAACAGATTTTCCACAAATAAAAAAGATTAAAAGGGATGCAGTAAATTGGGAAACATTTGTTACAGCTAGTACTTCTGATAAAGGACTGATTTCTAAAATATATAGAGACCTGAGTCAAACTTAAAAGAAGACAAGGAATTAATTCTTAAATTGATCAATATTCAAAGAACATGAAAGGGCAAATTTCAGATGAAGAAATTAAAGTTTTCTATAGTCTTAGGAAAGAAATTTTAAATCATTATTGATTAGAGAAATACAAATTAAAACAATTCTGTGATAGCACCCCATAACTATCAGATTGTCCAGTAGCACAAAAAAGGAAAATTATCAATGTTGGATGGCATGTGGGAAAAATTGCTAGAGTTATGAACTGATCCAAACATTCTTTAGAGTAACTTGCAATTATGACCAAAAAGCAATAAAACTGTACATATCAAGCAATACTACTAGGCTTGGACTTCAAAGAGATCATGAAAAAGAAAAAACACACAGGCACAAAAATATTTGTATCAGCTCTTTTTGTAATGACAAATGATAGTAAACATGAGATGGCTATTAATTAGGAAATGACTGAATAAATTGTGGTATATGACTGTGATTGAATACTATTGTTCCTTAAGACATCATGAATGCGAAGACATTAGAAAACCCTGGAATAATCTTCATGACCTGATGTTTAGTGAAGTGAGCAGAACCAGAATAGCAAACATAGTAACAGGGACATTGAATAATGATCAACTATGATTGACTTAGAGCATTCCTTCACAAAAAAGGGGACTACTCCCCAAAAAGACTGACAATTTGGAATGCATTTTATACCCTTGGAAATATATATATATATATATATTTAGAATAGAAACCTGAGACCAAGAGATGTTAAGTGACCTGATCTAAATTATATAACCAGTGATAAATTCAGAATTTAAATCTTGCTCCTTTCATTCTAAAGTCTTGTTCCTGCTACCCACACTTTCTACCGTATTCATACTGTGTGATTGTATCTCCCTTTTGCTAAAATAGTAAACATTTTGCAAATCTTTTGTCAATCTATCTGATGACAGTAATATTCTTGTAATATCTGCTACTATACTTATCCCAGTGCCTTAATAAAATTTTATGCACAGAAGCCAAAGACAACCACATATTTTCCTATTTTTTTAGTTTTTTTTTTTTTTTTTTTTGCAAGGCAAATGGGGTTAAGTGGCTTGCCCAAGGCCACACAGCTAGGTATTTATTAAGTGTCTGAGACCAGATTTGAATCCAGGTACTCCTGACTCCAGGCCTGGTGCTTTATCCATTGTGCCACCTAGCCACCCCAGAACTACATATTTTCAAAAAAATTTTATCACTATACTATGGAGAAGGCTTTGTTATTGGTAACAAATAAAGAAAGAGGGCATAGAGAATTAGGGAAAGTATTTTGAGATACTCTTGCAGCATAAGACTTTCAGGAACATCAGAATGGAATGAAATAATGCTTCACCTTACTGAATATGACACTTTTCTGGGTCAGTCAGTAATATAAATTTCTATTTAGGTAGGACAGTTATTGTGTTTCCCCTTCCTTGTTTTCTTCTCTTGGCTAAACATTCCTAAATCTGTAAATTTCAATAACTTCAAGTTAAACCAGCATCAAAGAAATATATCATGTTAGGAGAAACTCAGTATTGAACTATTTCAGCCTTGTAAACTTTAAAATTATGTAAAAGAAAGCAATTACTAATTTTGTAAACCACTTCTGTTGGTGTTGTTACTACTGCTTCTTCTACTGCTTCTACCATTACCACTACTATGTATGAATACTATTAAATGCTCTAGGAGACTGAGAATGTCTATTATCCTCAACAACTTTATTTTCAGATGGGGCAGCTAGACACAACAGCGAACAGAGATCCATTCATGGAGTCAAGAAAACTCATTTACCTGAGTTCAAATCTGCTATCAGACACTAGCTCTGTTTCTGTGAGCAGATTAAATAATCTTGTTTGCCTAAGTTTCCTCCTCTATAAAATAAACAGGAGATGTAAACAGCAAGTCAGGCCAGTACCATTACCAAGAAGATCCCCAAATGGGTCACAAGATGTTGCTCATAACAGAAACAATTAAACAATTACAAGATTTTCAGATAATTCAACATATTATGTTTCAACCATGGTAGAGGAAATCTTTCTTGTGGAGATAGGCTGACACTACAGGCAGACTGGCTATCCTTTAGTGACCAGGTCATCTCTGATAAACTGTCCCATGGCTCTCATAGCTTCAGTCATTGCTGTATTCAAGAATAAAAGGCTTTTCAAGATTTATTTCTGCATATATATTAAGCAGAGGTTAATTCACCAAAGTGGAACTCATTTCTTATTGTCCAGAAGTAGAATACTGGGATTTCTACTTATGGAGTTTGAAGACCTGGGCAATGCTATATTAGGAAAGAACATGCCTTCAGTATAGCAAAAACTACTGTTTTGACAGCTAGGGAGAACAGTCTTAGCTAGCATGGTTAGAGACCATGGTGATCCTCAGTATAGCCACATTGTTGTAATTTTGGAGAAAGTAAACATTTTTATAGATAGCATTCACATAATAACTAATATTTATAAGCTAATTTAATGTTCTCAAATTTATTTACAAATACTATTTTATTCTCAAAACAACCCAGGAGATAGGTGTTATTATTATCCCCTTTTTCCTATATAAACAATCTGAAGAAGACAGAGGTTATGTGACTTGCATAAGGTCTCACATGTAGTAAGTATCTGAAGCCATATTTGATCTCAGGGCTCCTTGCCTTTAGGTAAAATGGTCTATCTACTGTTCCCCTCTAGCTATCTATAATAATTGAGAAGCTCATAAGAAGGAACAGAAACTAGTCATTTCTTTGGAACAAAGACAATGAAGTGATTTTTGGGTTTTCTTTGGTTTTGATCTGTACGTTTTAAAGAGGGATCCAACAAGTTTGCATTATTTAAATCATCACAGCAGAGCTTGGACATTCTTTCAGATGTCTGGATATGTCTGGGCTAGAGGAAGTTACAGAACTTCCATCTCAAAGAGGGAATGCTTCAAGTATCCAGAAAGAAAGATTCAAATATTTGAATCTACAGTTAAGATCACCCAAGATTTAGCAACTTCCACATTAAAGAGACAGAAAGCTTAGAATATATTCCAAAAGGCAAAGGAACTGTAATTACAACAAAATAATCTAGTCATCAAAGATAGTTAAAATATTTCAGGAGAAAAACAGATATTGAATGAAAAAGAGAATGTTTAAGTATTCCTGATGAAAAGACTAGAATATCTAACATTCAACCATAAGCCTGAAGAGAAGCAAAAAAAAGTAGACATGAAAGAGAAAACAAAGGTATTCATACTTCATATTAGTCAAGTGCTTTCAAACTGAATCTGTATCTTCACCAGATGTAGAAAGTGTAGAGACTAAAACTTCCTATTTAAGGGTAGCACAATGGATAAGTCAGGAAGACCCATTTTACTGAGATCAAATCCAGTTTCAGAAGCTGAATCAACCTGGGCAAGTAATAAACATACTATTTACCTTAATTTCCTTATTTACAAAAAAGAGCTGGAGAAGAAAATGCCAGATCACTCCAGTATCTTTCCAAGAAGATCCAAATGATGTCACAAAGAATATGGTTGAAAGAGTAAACAAGAACAAACTTAAACTTTTTACACATGCTTGGGGTGGACATCCCCCAAACTCATCAATAGGTTTGAAGCCTGTCAGTCATCATCAACCTAGATTAGTTCATCTGCCAAAATTTTTCTATCAGGGTGTGACCACTATATATGTTACAACTTCTTGGAGTTACAGATGAGTTCAGTACCAGGTGGATAAAAAGATAGATTATCAGCACTGCAAAGGACTTGCCAAATACCTACACACCTACCCTACAAATACCCCCAATTCCTCTCTTGCTTGTAAGGTGAATTATTTAGTATTTGTTCTTAATTCTCAGAGTTTCAAAATGACACCACCATTCTATAGTTAAGTTATCATGTGTTCAACTGTGAGTGATCAGATCAATATGAGCTTGAAATGGTCTACAAAGGTCAGTCATTAATAGTTCATGTTCACATTTGGGGTGGATTATTTAAATGTTCACAGTTTTGCATTTTTTTATCTGATTTAATTCTGCTTTGGCTTTGCTCAAAGAGCACAGTACCTTCTTTGATGAGTGTAAGCTATTCTGAACAGTCCTGCCAGTATCTCTTATGTCATGCAGTCAATTATAATATTCTTCAGATAGATATTGAGAGTGTCCTCATATAGCTTCTTTTCACCACCATGTAAGGTTTACTATGTGGGAGTTCTCCATAAAGTATCTTTTAAACAAATGTCATTTGGCCAGCTCATTGGAGTTGTATACTCTGGAGAAGAGTTTGAATGCTTGACAGTCTAATTCAAGAAAGGATGTCAGATTCTACTATCTTATGCTGTCAGGTGAACTTTAGAATATTTTTAAGATCATTCAAATGGAAGGAATTCAATTTCCTGGCATGGCAGTGGTAGACTGTCTATATTTCACAGATATGTAATATGAGATTAACCCAAAGTTTCTGTAGATCTTCAATTTGGTAGTCAATCTACTACTTCTTTCTCATACTTTTTTTCAGACCCTCTCAAACTGTAAACTAACTCTGAAAATGGCTTAATTATCCAAACCCAACTTAATTACCAATTTGTAAATTCCTGGATAGTATACTGCCAAAGTCAGTGAACTTTCCACAGTATTCAAAACTTCTCTATGTGCTTTAACCATTGGTTCCATGTATGAATGATGTGGTGCTGCTGGGAGAGCACACATATTTTCTTGGTGCTAATTGTTAGAGCAAAATTAGCACACAGAGTAGAGAACTGATCCAAACTTAGCTGAATCTCAAACAAAAAGTCATACATCAACACTCTCTCTACTTTAGTCTTGCTTTGTAGTCTTTTCAATTTGAATAATTTATCATCAGTGGGATAGCTGACCTTGATGTTCTGTTCATTTTCATCAAAGGCTTTTAACAACATTGGTGAAAATGTCAATCTGTAAAGCATGAAGGCAAGCACAGTTTGTTTTACTCCATTAGTGATTGGGAAAGTATAAGAGCATTACCTATTATCTAGAACCTGGGAGAGCAGGACATCTTGAAATAGAAATACATTATTAATGAACTTCTCTGGGCACCAAATTTTGATATAATTTTCCATGAATCCTCATGACTGACAGTATCAAAGGACAGGACTTGGGCAGATCTACAAATTACATAAATATATATATATATATATATATATATATATATATATATATATATATATATTTATATACACCTCTGCTCTTGGCATTTCTCCTGGAATAATCTGGCAGAAAAAACCATTTTGACCATAAACCCTTGCTAAAGTCACACTGCCTCTCAGGTGGATTACCATCTTCCAGGTGAAGATCAACGTATCGTGGAATCTGGCAAGGATCTCACCAGCATTCTCCCATCTCGTTAAAATTATGTCCTTATCACTAATCATCATGGCTCCATCAGCACTGAGTAGTTGAGATGCACCATATTTCTTTGGCCCATAAATAGCCTTCAGGCATCATAAAAATACTTTAGATTATTACTATATGCATAAAACTGAGTTTCATCTGCATTTTTAATGAACCAATAGTCTTGCATCTCTCTAAGCTTCACTTGTACTCTATTTTTGATGGAATTAAGTGCTGTCTTAGAGATGAAAGAACTATCCTGCTAGTAAAGCCTGTGGATTTCTTGTTTTTCAATTAGCAGCTTCTGAATTTCCCTATCATTTTCATTAATTCAGTCTTGATATTTATGAGCCTTCTGATCCAGATGAGAAATGCAATGCCAAATACCATCTCTGAAAGCAGTCCACTCCTTTTCTGCTCTACTGTTGACAACTGTGTTGGCTCAACTTTTCCTCCAATGAGCTGTTCTTGCTCAGAGAAGTGCTCTGAATTCTTGCCATTAATTCGTATGGTAGTCATCTTGTCTTGGGGCTACTGTTTTTATTGAATGTGAATACTTAGCTTGCAGAGGATAAATCTATAATCAGTCCACCACTCTGTGCCTCACATTACCTTCATCAATCTTATATCCTGATTTCTCCTCTTTTTATTCTAAAATTTTAGTAGGCATATAAGCTTCTTGACTAGATTAATTTTAATAGCAAAAACCTATGCTAGCTTCTTGGTAAATCTCTTCATTGTAGCCACTCTATAAAAATGTATATCAAGCTCCAACATTGATAAGTGTCCTTAATTTGCCAGCTTTGTTTCACTCAGTCCTGCTATTTGGATGTGATATCAGCTTAGCTCTATCACAAGAGCTGTTTGTCTTTTAGGTCTACTAGATTTTGGATGGTGGTAAGTGGAATCATCTTTGAACAAATTTTTATACATTTATTTTATGTGTATTTTGCTCACAGTATAAGATCCAGGCTTGCCACAGTAAACAGGTCAGGGTTGAGTAAGCAGGAAATTTTTGGGATATCTTTTCTAGCCTTTTCCAAGAGGTGAGCACTGTGGTCCATACAAGACTGTTCAGACACCCAGGGAGCTGCCAGATTCCACTGCTACTTCCAACGAGAACATGAAACTATAGCCTGGATGACTTATGTGGGTTGTGACTACAACTCCTAGTGAATCTAGACTTGTTGCTTCATTATTTACCTTTGAGTTGGATAAAAATGGTAAAATAGTATGGATGTTGTCTTTTGATTCAAGCATAAATTAAATTTAAATGATGCAGAATAGCAGAAAGTTATTGACCTCACTCTTTTTTAGATTCACTGCAATCCAGTGGCAAGAGAGAGCCAAAATGACTATGACTATGTTGATTTAAGATGTACTGGATGACCTTGGTTCCTTTGATGTCTAACCAAGTTCTAACTACTCCACAGCACTTGCTTCAATTATCTTTGTAGCTATTGGAACAAATTGTTATCATGTACCCATTATTGTGGGGAAGTCTTCACATACTTAAGGAAGACACCCCTCTAAATTACTATTGGTTTTGAGACTCCTCAGTTACCCTCAAACTTGGTTTAGCCAATCTGCAGAAATGATTTATCAGGATGTAGTCACTGAATATCCTATAGCTTCTTAGAGTCACAGAGAATTATTCGAATCAAAGGTGGAACACAGCTGAAAAGGGTTCAGCAACCTTCAGATAAGTGGTACTGGTCCTCTGTGAAGACACTTCAGATGAAATATAGACTAGTAAAAAAACATACACTAAAAGAGCTTCCCAATACTCAATATTGTGACATTTTTTGTTTTCTCACCTTTCCACATCTCAATAACTTTGTAAGAAATTGTTCTTGGGGCAGTTAGTTGGCTCAGTGGATAGAACACTGGCCCTGGAGTCAGGAGGACCTGAGTTCAAATCCAGCCTCAGACACTTAATAATTACCTGTGTGACCTTGGGCAAGTCACTTAACCCTATGGCCTTAAATAATAAATAAATAAACAAACAAATAAATAAATAAACAAACAGACAAATAAATAAATAAATAAATAAATAAATGAATAGATGCAATTAAAGAAATTGTTCTCCACCAAGAGTTCAAAGGCATCTGAAGAAAGAGGGAATTTTAAACCTGGCATTGAGTACTGCATATACACTGTTCCTCTCTTTACTCTAACCCATACATTTTCTCCAAAAAAATGTGGAAGTAAAACTTTGAAAGTCCTGGGTAAGAACTTAAGGCAAGGACTAAAACCCCAGGAATCCTTTTCCAAGTTCTTTTAATTCTAGGGCATTCCTTCTAAGTTATATAGATTGCTTTTACACATCAGGATTACATGTTTCCTCCTCCATTAAATTGTGAGCTCCATTACTAAAAGAACTGTCTTTGCCTTTCTTTATAGTACAGTGTTTAACATAGTGCCTATCAAAGTAATAATAACTTACTAAATATTTACTGTCTGACTGGCATTGTGTCTATGCATTTGTTTTTTAACATTAGTAAATGTATTTCAATATAAATGTATCCTTTGTATTTTATTTTATGCATTTAAAATATTGTTCAGAAAATGTGTTCATTGGTTTTAGTAGATTGCCAAAGATGTCCATGCAAAAAAGTCCATAAGGCTATATTTCAAGCAATGAAATCTCATACTGTGCATCAATATAACTTATTTGACTGGGATTTTGGTAAGGAATTTTAGAATTTAAAATGAGAGTGACTAATGAGTATTTCTTTATCAAATATATTTCTATTGTTGCTCTTACCATTTTTGTATAGTTATTTATCTCTACCATCAGGATATATATTCAACACAGCAATTGCCATATGAGATTCACTGATTTTCTTATTTTATATGTGCAATTTTAAATAATAGTGTGTTTTACATGAGAAACAGTCAACAAGCATTTATTGAGTATTCTTAGGGAGCATGATGTATTTGGCATTTAGGGGAGGCAATAAACTTGTGGAGGATGGCAATTACTTTCAATGTAACTCAGACAGATTTTGGAGTTTTCATAATGCAGGATTAGGGGAGGGGAATGAGAGCAGCTGAGTTCTCTGTGAATGGAGGTAAAGAGGAAGATGAGCAAACTAACAAGAAAAGGGTAAACACAAAAAAGGAAAGCAAATGTGATTCATGTGCAGGTGTTGAGGAAAGAATAAACCCTATAGCCCTTCTAGCAGCCAACTAATAGTGACTGTGATCATGCCTGTTGAAAAATATCATGGGATAGGAGAAATGAAAGGGAAATGAAAGTCTTTTAATTCTCACAGTAAATGAGTGAAAATCTCAACAACATAGGTAACAAGTGAAGATCTAGCTTTTGCTTGAAGATAATCAATAAGGGGACACCCAACAGAATTCCCTAAATACTTCGTTTCACCTTGGAAAAAGTTGAGATTGAAAGGAAGATTGCCTTAAAGAAATCCTA
Source organism: Macrotis lagotis (assembly GCF_037893015.1). Lineage (NCBI taxonomy): Eukaryota > Metazoa > Chordata > Mammalia > Peramelemorphia > Peramelidae > Macrotis > Macrotis lagotis. Next base: position 337,281,283 of record NC_133666.1, read on the forward strand.
AATTTACTCTTTCCAACATTAATTCTTTGCTTCTGCAAGGCAGAGCAGCTTGAGCCATAAAATTTCTAGAATGTAGATTCAGAGGGCAAATTGAAAAAGTCTCGTCTCTTCTCCACCTTGTGTTGTTGGTTGTCTTTCCTTTTTGGAGAGGACCAATGCCATCTTTTCTTAATTTGTCTGTGAATCAGACATAAATGACATAATCTTGCATTGAAGTCATCAACCTCACTCTCTGTTCCAGTCATCATTATCCAGTAACAGACAAAAGTCAAGACAAATGATGATGCTTAGGATGCAGAAGATGAGTTTATTATCTTCAATGCCAGACCAAACTTAAATACTCTACAGTGCCTGCTTAAGCCACCTTTATGACAACTGGACCACATTGTCCTTCTCATTACATCAGCAGAATCTAAAGGGGATAGATGTCCCCTTAACTCAGCAATAGAAGCCTGTCTGTTAACCACCAAACTTGCTTAGTTCATCTTTAGTGATGATTTTACTGGGTTGTGGCCTGTGCAAATGCTATAATATTTTGGAGTAACAGGTGAGAGTGGAGTGTCAGTTGAACACCAAAGAAGATGAGCAACCTTTGGCAGAGCCCCACACTAGGATTGCTAGTCCTCCTTCAAAATTCCCATAAATTCCTCTGATCCAATGGACTCCATACCATAACTGTAAACAGCTATCATATACTCTCTAGGTTTTTCTCTTCTTAGCCAAACATTGATACTTTTACTATCTGGGACCTTAAGACTCCTCAGAGTCCTGGACATGCTCTTCAGGGTCTTCTCCATTTTATCATTATCTTTCTTAGAATATGGTAATCAGAAGAGAACATGATAGATCATGTTCTTACTAAGTCTGACTAAGGCATAGCAGAAACAACATTATGCAATTTAAAGCTAAATTTAAAATCAAAGGATCAGATTTCAAATGCTAATCTTCCAAATAAAAGTTGTGTGACAGGTCAAGACTAAGGCCTTAAGGCTTTACTACTTAAATTGCAAAATCAATTTCTTCTTTTTTTATCTATGATCCTATGATTTCCACAGTCCCAGAAACTACGATGCAAAATGAAGCTCATCAGCAACCATCAGTTGTTTTCTTTTGACTGCCATACCATACTGTTCAACCATATTAGGCTTTCAATCCAGTAAAATCCCTGGCAATTATTTTTTTCAGATTACTGCTTTTTAACAATATTATCATCATCTTGTACTTGTGAAGTTAATAGTTTTAAGATAAGTGTACAACCTTCCATATATCCCTATCAGATTATATTTTATTAGATTGAGTTTTACATTCTGGACTATCAGAATACTGTTGAATTTTAACTCTTCTGCTTGTTTTTGGTTTGTGTAATCTAGATATTCAAGAATTTCATTTATGCCTTTATCAAAGTCATTAAAATGAATTAAACAGAAAAGAACAAAGAACAGAGTTCTGGTATGTTTCATTACATCTATTTTATAAATTGCTTTCTTTCCACTTCCTTCTTGTATTTTCTTCTTAAAGTACCTCTAATCAAAGTTATAACAAATGAATATTATTTGAATTGTCATGCAATCAATTCCAAAACCATTTAAATGTAACATTGTTAAGGAGATCAGAACTGACATCAGCTGTGCTCAATACTTGTTTATAAATATAGGGAAATTGAGACCCAGAAAGGGGATGTGGGATGCCTTTTCTCATTGATGATTGAGATGGCCAGTAAATGACAAATTGGAAATTGTACCAAGATCTATATGTATAGTGTTCTTTCTAAATAGCTTTCTAAACACTATTATATTCAAGATCAAATGGTTTTAAAAAGTAGTTTTGTTTTTGTTTTTGTTTCTTGAGAATTCAGAACCATGCTGCTAGAAGCTGTAAAATATTTTGGGTAATTTTTCTAGTATCTGTCATTTGTTAGAATGCATATAGTTTTACAGTTTCAGTTTACAATTCCTTTTAAATTTTGTAGATTATCTACAAAAGTTGTTGTGATTTAAAAAATCATTACTCTGAAACCAATTTGGTGAGGAATGCCTCTAAATTTAATTAGGCTATATACTGTGTAAAAGATAACCAAGGAAAATCATTGTAGCTATATCAAAACTTTGCCAGCTTGGTGGGACCTGCTAAATAATGTTTTCTTCTGACATAGACTATAAAAGTCCAGGGTCACATACACATCACTTTAATATATTTGAATAAATGTTAGTAGAAAAATGTGGAAAAACAAAACTGAAAAGCAAGCACAAACCATACTACACAATACAGACTTTGAAAATACAGAATAACCCTCTCTATCTCGGTGTATGTTTACCTATCCTGAGATGATCATAAACAGTCTGAGTTTCTTGGTTCATTCTCAACCAGGATTTTCTAATTTTAAGTGACCCTCTTGGATCCCTCTTACTGACTCTCTAATTTTAGTTTCCTTGAGCTCTCTCATAGGCGATAGTAAGAAAGGGGGATGTTTTACTGCCTCTCTAGAGACCTCCAACTTCTGCATGAATTTAGAAGGATTCAAGCCACCACTATCCCCCATGGTTTATTATAATTTTGCTTTTTAGCAATATCTTTTAACATTAATTTAGTACAACTAATAGGCTTATGCAGAATTCTTGATTTCATCTTTCCCAATCTTCCCTCTAACCTCCTCCCCCCTCCATAATAGCTCTCCTAGTCTTCCACAATATTTCAGGGAAATGCCTGAAACTTTGTATGTTACAGTGCAAGATTCTCAGTAAATTAACCTATTTTGACTTTTTTTTAATCATTAAAGAAGAATAATTTAAAGATGTCTCATTTGCAACAAACCTTTTCGTGGTAAACATAATTCACTGGCAAAAAAGGGGAAATTGTGCTTATCCACTACCTTAAATGTGGAATCAATGAAAGTTACTTACCTTATTGTTTCTAGGTTATCTTTAAAACTGGTATTGGAGAAAGGGTGTAGGTACATTAATGCATGCAAATAAGTCAGGATCCAACAAATCCATAAAAATTTCCCCAAAAGGGGCAAAAAACCAAAGAAACTATATACACATGCTCTTTCTTATGCTCTATAAATTATCATCATATTCTCTTAAAATCTGAGCCACTGCATTTTAAAGGCCTATTAAATAAATCAAAAAAGTATATTATGTGAAATTAGGCAAAAGACAGGGAAGCAACTAAAATTAATTCACCATGGTAATCTGTTCTTATGAAACTCCCCTAAGGGATAACATTATATGCCCATTTCTATGTGCCGAGATTCAAGCATATCTCTCCTATTAGCATTACATGCCCATATTCCCTGTGCATTAAAATAAAAATATATCCTCCCAGAAAAAGAAAACCTGAAATAAAGTGCTCACTGTGACCTTTTAATTTAGGCCAATTAAATTTAATCATTACATGTCTACATTTCAGAAACATTCAGCACTAGAAAATGCAAACAGTCTAAAGTTAAATTTATCAATGCATCTCTCTAAACACTACAAATCTGCCTCTCACCAAGAAAATGCAAACCTCAAACCAAGAAGTATCAATGCAAAAAAAATAATCTGTCATCCTCAACACCTCATCTTGAAGCTGTAAATACAAAAATGGGAAATATGTGTGACAGAAGTCCTGTTTAATGTTGCTACCCAAATCCTCTTCCATTTTACCTCCAGTGGGGATGTGGGGGTGGGGGGAGATGTTGGGTTATGTTGAAGATAATATGATACAGAGCTTTAAGCCCTCCTCAGATTTCAAACAGGTCAACTTGTCAAAGCTTTTTAAGGGAGCCAATTACATTAATTTTCCACAGCAGAAAAATACATATTTCATTTCCATTTCCCACTAGAGATGGGGCCCAGGGATCCTGTTTCGAAAGGCTCTTATCACTAAGTAACATTCGTACCCCCAAAGGAACCTTTGGCAGTCACTGGTCCATTGATATAATTGAGGAAGGTATGAGCTGTCTGACACTGCCATGGCATTGCTCAATAGTGCTATGCACTGAGCACTTGGAACAATGAGGTTTCCACAGACGGCCACATTGTCAATAAATTTCAATTACACTAATTGCCAAGAGTTCAATGACTGCACTTTGAAAGGGGGCAAAAAATAATAGAAAAAGAAGCCAGTGCCTAGTAGGGCTAAAGAAAAGGAAGCAATAAATACACTATATTTTCTAATGGGGGCATTAGTGGATTTTTTTAACATGGCTTAACAAGATTTTACAAGCTGTGCTGGTTTCAGGCATCCTGTTTTACATTTCTTTGTTAATGTCTCTAAATAAAATATACAGAGACTCAATTATGGGAGATTGTCTTTCAGGCTAGAATTTTTTTAAAACTTTGTATGTTTTTATTCTTTTTGTTGTTGTTGGCTGTGTGTTTTTACACTATTACTGCTCTGTCCTGAGTGAAAACAATGTAGACATTATAATGTTTGTGAGTAAATCAATATGCTAAAATAACACAGACTATACAATTGTGACATTGTAGGGAAGATTCCTCACTGAGATACATGCTTGTGAATTAAAGACACTGGATAAAAAAAGAGGACAATGACCACCCTTTACTATTAAACACATGTGAATGTGAAACATTATGCAGCTTTTAGTGTACCCGAATTCTGCTCATGCTAATATCCTCAGAGATCAGTCATCCAAGTTTACACAAAACTACATCTTCAGTTTATGATAACTGAACCTCTAAACACAGGTGCATTTTGGTGGCTATGAATGCCACTAACTCCTACACTTAAAGGCTACTTTATGTCACAAATGGAATATCCCTGTTTCCACAAATATCAAAGTTTGATTTTTTTATCAACTATAGATAATTTTGTTGTTGAAAGGGACTGAAACTAGGAAAATTAGAGAAATAATGAAAACACACTTAAGCTAAAGATGTCTGAAGTGTCCTGTTTCCGATAATCTAATTAGCATGTGACTGACATAAGTACTTTGAAAGTAATGAATGATTAATTGTGAAGATTCTTAGAGAATTTGTTTATACGGGGACAGATATATGTTGCTTATTTATGGTATAGATAGTAGGAATGGAATGCATAATTTAGTATACTAACATGCAATAGAGTTGAATCAGCTCACTGAAGAAAAGCCATACTTTACCAATAGGGTCACTGAGTAAAGCAAAATTTAGGGTTCAGAGAAAAGTTTGGAAAAATGCTTATCTCACAAATGACCTCTGTTCAGATATAGAAAAAGAATTCAGAGGTTATAATATCATCTGTTTTTATAAAAGCATTTAAATATTATTTTAATATTTTAATATTATTCTTGCAAGAATTAATTAGAAAAAAAGAAAGACTTTGTCTTTGTTTTTTTGAAGAACTTGCTAGAGGAACAAATGCATCTCCTTTCTCTTTTCTAGAATTTCTACCAACTGCCTGAGAGGAGAAAACATTTCAGAATCCAGTCAAGAAAATAGAAAAGGAAAAATCCCAGATTTAAGGTTTCTGATTTTTGGTGAGAGCATAGCAAGACCTCAGCATGTGAGGAGAAGGGGAAGCCGAATAGAATATCCAATAGAGCAAAATCCTAGTTCTTTTACTTAAGATCAGGACCCAGAGCAGATACCTCATTATTTATAACCTAGTTGATTTCCTGCACTTCACCAGGAATCAAATAAATTCTGAAACTCAGATATAGTGCCTCCTACCCCTTACGACCCTCCCTCCCTGCCTATTATTGGACAGAGTAAAATATGAACTTCAGAGAGCTCTTTCCAGATCTTCTGTCTAATGAGGGTCTTCAGAGTACATATTTCATCATTTCCCACCTGACTGCAGGTTTTTATTAGACCTCTACAGGACATAATACCCTTACTTTTCTCCCCCCCTCTTAACTCAGTTTTTAACTTCTTTTCATGTATTATCTTCACCCATTAGGAGGGTGAGTTCTTTGACCACATATATTATCTTTTAGCTTTCTTTGTATTTCCAGTACCTAACTTGATACATAGAAGATGCCTAATAAAGATTTATTGGTAGACTGACCCTATTGAAGAGGAGAAAAGTTAAGCCCAGAAGGGGAAATGGCATGAACACAGGAGGAAAGTAAAGTAGTGGTTCTATCTATTGTTGGATTTTCAAATTGGATATTCAAGAGGACAACAAAGAACATACTGACCTCAGTCTAGTGTTCACATGTGTAACATTGCCCTAGCCTTATCTGTTCCAGTTTCATTTGCATACCCACTATGTTTCTGCAGATTTCTATAAGTTTGTTTCCATTCTCACCCATGAAATTATGCATGAGTGAATATGTCCCCAGTTTATTCATGAAATAATATAGTATTAGTACTGCTATTAATGCTTTGTTTTATATTTAGTAATTATTTCTGTTTAAGAAAGGATGTGGAAAAATGGAACATTAATTAATTGTGGTGGGATGGTGAACTGATCCTTTCATTTTGGAGAGCAATGGAATTATGCCCAGACTTATTAAACTATCATTTGAGACAGCAATACCAATACTTGGTCTATTTTTAAATTTTACTTATTTAAAGCAATAAGATTAAGTGACTTGCCCAAGGTCACACAGCCAGGTAATTATTAAAAGGTCAGATTTGAACCCAGGTCCTCCTGATTCTAGGGTCAGTGCTATATTCACTACACCACTTAGCCTATCCCTACTTGGTCTATTTTCAAAGATAATTAAGGAAAAAACAAAAGAACCTATAGATTCTAAAATGTTAGAGGCATTATCTTTGTGATAGCAAAGAATTAGAAAATGCAGGCTTGTGCTAAAAGAAATGAGTTCAAGGATTTTAGGGAAATAATGGAAAGGCTTGTACAAAATAAAGAGTGAAATGAGTAGAACCAAGAGAGCATTGTCTATGGAAATAGAAATACTGTTTTAAGAATAACCTTGAATTAGTAAGTTATTTTTACTATTATAAATACCTAAATTATCTATAAAGGACATCTGTGGAAAAGTACTATCTGCATCCAGGAAAAAGATCTGATAAATAGAAGTATATATAGAATAATTTTAAACAGACACACATATATACAAATATATCTTTTTGTGCATGATAGTAGTTGTCTCTAGGGCAGGGGGAGGAAAGAAAACTAGAAATTCACGAAGATTTTGCTGTTTATTTCAAAGGAATAACGACTTGTGCATAATAGAGCAAATACATGTACAATTGTCATTTTTGAAATGTTTATTTTTTCCATAAATTAAAAATAATAATTAATGTAATTCTTATCAGTTGATAAGTTAATATGAAGTATACTTATAGTGCGGTCAGGAGCTAGAATATACAGGAGTAGGAACATAATCCTCTTTCCCTTACTGGAATCACTTCTAGAAAGTTGAAAGCTATTTGTAATCCTGTGGCAGCCCTTGGTGAACCCTGTGACCTGTCCACACATGAGAGTCCAGGCTCAAGTGAATGAACCAACAAAAACATAAATATATATATATATATTCATTTGCGTGTCCAGAGTGCAAATAAAACACACTTGACTAATGAGGGAGAAGACTAATAGTAACTAATATGTAGTAAATTGGTATTGTGGGTAGTAGAATATCCCTCCTTCTATGCTATCTTCTGCCTTTTAAGTGACAGGGGAAAAATTGTAGATCTGAACTCACATTTGTATAGAAACTAATATGAGGTTATCTCAGTTGTATATAGAAGACTTCCATAAAATAAGTTGTGTGTTGTGGAAAGGATACTGTATTTGGGGTGCAAAAACTTGAGTTCTATTCCTAGTTCTTCCATTTACTACCTGTGTGACCCTGGAAAAGTTCCTAAATTTTATGAGCATGTAAACTGTAATGTATATGACTTCTTTCCTTGATTTTTGATCCAATGATTTTTATTCCATAATGCCTAAAATTTCATTAAATGGAAAAAACTTCCATTATTCAATTAAAGTTGAAAATGAATAAAAATAATACTAGAAAAGGCAATACATAGACAAAATTTACAAGGTTAATGAAATGACTAGTGTTAGATTCAAAGATAAGAATATACTGATTCAAATCTTGTTCTTGAGATGTAGTAGTTGAGTGAATATGGTTGTCACTTAACTTCTTTGAGCCCAGTTTTTTACTTCCCTGTATAACTGGAATAAGCATAGACAGCATAGCTGTAATAACAGTGTCCCAGGGGTGCTGATAGGAAGAGAAGACATAATATATCAAAAGAATTTCCCAAAATTTATAGTGCTAAATAAATATCCATTATTATCAATGTTTTAATAATTAAAATTAAATGCACTAAGATAAAATTTTGATAGTTGGACTAAAGAATAACAGGATTCTAGGTACACAAAAGGGTTTGTTTCCTAGGGAAAGAAGATATGTGAGAAAGACAAAGACAAAGATAATGAAATGGAGGCATAGCTTAAGAACAACTTGGAGTCCAGTGCAACTTTACCTTTGCATTGGTAAATTTGTGTCACTTCATTTTGTTTACCTTTTGGCAACAGTTAAAACACCCTTAGAAATGATGCCTGCTTTGGTTAAAAAACTTTTTTTATTACCATTTCTTATTTTTCATCAATAAAACCCATGAATTTAAGTAAATAGCTAATTTAGAAATTATTCATTAATAAAATGAATAATAATAAACAATAATAATATAAAACTCAATTTAATATAAATTCATTCTTGTGATTATTCCTAAGGGCTTATTATGTTTGGTGCCTATTAATTTTCCATTTGAAGAAAATTATCATAATAGATGACTATGATAAGAATATATTTTGATATAGCTTATTGAAGTTTCTATCATTTCTTATATCTAGACCATATTCTTCCAACATACTTTTCACAAAAATTTCCATATGCCTACTTTTTCATTTGAAGTCACTAAGTATTAAGGCATATGTCAATTTAATTTGGAGTTTCATATTATTTTGCAACCTGTATTGGCATACAATTATCTTGAGTGTCCTTTTTTGCCAATTTTTGTCAGGAATAGCTACATATTCTCAAATAAATGAAGAATTGAGTCAAATTTATATGAATACACTTAATCTTCAAATTAATAAATAACTAAAGAATATGAATAGGCAGTTTCAGATGAAGAAATTAAAGCTATTTATAGTCATATATCACAGTCATGAAAATATGCTCTTTTGACTGAGAATAATCACTATTGATTAAATAAAATCAAATTAAAATGACTCTGAAGTACCATCTCAAACCTATTGGATTGGCTAACATGATAGAAAAAGAAAATGATGAATGTTGATTCAATAATACATTGTTGGTGGAGTTGTGAACTATTCCAACCCTTTTGGAAAACAATTGTAACTATGTACAAAAAAAGTTATAAAATTGTGTATACCCTTTCATTCAGCATCCTCAAAAGAGTTTAAACAAAAGGAAAAAAAAAACTACCTGAACAAAAATATTCACAGCAGCTCTTATTGTGGTGGTAGAAAATTGGAAAATAAGGGGATGACCATCAACTGAGAAGAAGTTGTGGTATAGTATTGGGATGTAATTCTATTTTGCTATAAGAAATAACAAAGATGGGATAGCTAGGTGACTCAGTGAATAGAGTACTAGTCTTGGAGTCAGGAGGACCTGGATTCAAATGCGGATTCAGAGCCTTAAAAATTACTTAGCTGTGTGACCTTGGGCAGATCACTTAAACCTACTGTCTTGAAAAAAATGAAAACAACAAGGAAGTATGCTCTCAGAAAAATTTAAAAAATCTTACATGAACTGATACAAAGTGAAGTGAGCAGAACCAGGAAAACAGCATTTGTAGTAAAATCAACATTTTAAGATCAACAATAAATGACTTAACTATATTATCAGTATAACAATCTAAGACAAATGACTTAAGATTAAAAATTCTATTTAACTTCAGTAAAAGAATCGATGGAATCTATGCAGATGGAAGCATTTTAACTTCTTTTTTTCTTGTTTATTAGTTTCTGTTTTCTTTCACAACATGATTCATATGGAAATATGTTTTGCATATATATAATCTATATAAAATGACTTGTCTTCTCATTGAGAGGAAAGGGAAGGAAGGAGAGAATTTGGAATTCAATTGTTTTTAAAAACTGAATCCTAAAAGCATTTATGGAAAAATAGTTTTGAAAAAGAGTAGTTAAATATAAATTGAACAAGGCTTTCATATAAAACCCCATTTTTCTTCCATATCAAAAATTCTGACATATTTAGAGGACTGCGGAAAAATAAATTCAGATCAGGTTATCTTACTTGTATTCCATCCTTAACCAATAGCTTTTCATTCATCCACTTGATTAGCTCTTAGTTTGTGGGTGATTCACTATTGGTTTTGGGGTGATATATTCTTAAATTGCAATTCATTTCTTAAATCTAACTTTCCATTCTGAAATATTTGCCTTAGTGCACTAGTAGAGAAAATATATTTTTTATCCCCCCAAAAGGGGGAAAAAGCATTTATTAATTGCCTAGTCAGCTATGGTGGAGGGGTATAGGGAAGGTGGTATAAACATTTCTGTCAAGTCTGTTCCATGCCAAGTGCTTTACAAATATTATCTCAAAGCAACTTTGAAAGGTAGGCATCATTATCCCTATTTTACAGTTTAGGAAACTGTAAGAGTAAGTGATTTGTCCAGGTTCCTAATCTTAAAACCAGGATCTTTTCTAAGATCTTGAAATTATTGTCAATACTTTCCATATTAATTCTAAAAAGTGTCACTTGTGCACAATATTTTGAAGTATTTTGGAAATTCATTTAAAGAAGTATTTATTAGAAGCCATATATTACTTCTTGTAATATATAATAAAGTTATTTAATCTTAACTAGATAATAATAAAAACAATCAACAGACTGAAGGGATATATTTCTTTGTAATCTACCAAAACTGTGTTATTTATACCTCAAATTAGAACACAAAGCTTTCTAAATTTGAAATAGTTATTTATCAAATCACACTAGTGACATATTTCTCATTATTTTAGGTGCTCTAACAGACTTTTTGTCTTTTGTTCATATAAATTTCATATCAAGTGAGGAATATTGTCCTTTTATTCAGTTGGAAAAATTGTTCTTATATTTTATCTTTTTATAATCTTTCTGATTGGGCTAATTGAAATTGCATTCAATAAGGCAAAATGGATGGTATAAAATATTTGTTGAATTGCAGCTGTTTCTAAATGTAGGTTTATTAAAGATATTATTTTTGAAAATTTCTTAATATATTGGGCACTAAATTGTTTATGTATGCATTTTAATGATATCTGATTCTTAACATTGAAAATGTAATATTTCTTTATAAACATATATATTTGATTATATCACTGTTCTCTAAAACACCTTATTTTTCTCTAAAATTTCCAGCAAATCCTCAAGGTGTTTTAAACTCTGAGTAGCAATGATAAGAGCAGATTGTCTAAGTAAACTATAGAAGTGTGATGTATTAAACCTGACAGGAGACTGTTCATTAATCTTTGAAGTATAGCCAGGGCATCGGTAATTCCAAAAGGCATTACAATAAAATGAAAGGCCCCCTTATGGCAAATGAAGGTGGTTTTTTGTTTCCTGTCATCATCCATTTGTAACTGCCAATAGCCGCTAGTTAAATCAATGCTCCTGATAAATACTACTCAACGAAAGAAATATAGAGAATCATCATTTCTTAGTAATAGATATTTATATCTTTGGGGATCATATTTATTTGTCAGATGTACACACACACACACACACACACACACACACACACACACACACACAAACACACACACAAAACCTGACTTCATTTCAGGAGCAATTGGCAAAATCTCAAGAATAATGTTAAAATCTCTTAATATTACACAGATAACAGTTTGCTGAATTTTCCATTCTCCTTAAATTTCACTAATATTATTAATAACAATATTACTATTTTAATACCCATTTTTTTTTCAGGAAGTTGAAGTCAACAGAGCTTTAGAAGAAATTATTTCTGCTTCACAATTCAGAAACTACCAATAGGAATATATTATCCACTACCACCATCATCATCATCATCATCATCATCATTATCAACACTAATGTTTGTATAACACTCATTGTATAATAGGTAACATGAAAAGCACTTTAGAAATATAATTTCATTTGATCCTCAAAACAACACTGGGAAATAGGTGCTATTATTACCACTTTATAGATAAGATAATTGAAACAGTCAAAAGTTCAGTGACTTGAATGTTTGAGAATGGACTTGAAATCATGTCTTTCTGATTGTAGACCCAGTAGATCTATCTACCACACCATCTAGCTGCCCCTCAATTCATAACAATCTAGTATGTTCTTTTCTAAAAATAAAATAAAACAAAACAAATTCTCAATCTATCTAGAATATTGGTATATATTAAAGAAACATTTTAAATAGATTAACATATTGCAATTATTACTTCTGAATCTTTGTAACTATCACAAGGACCAATTTTTTAGAGAGTTTGAATAAGGTAAAAACCAAGGTCCTTAAGGTCCTTGAAACTTCTGCCAAAGTCTTGCATGAAATCATGAATGTCAAATATTGAACTTTTGGTTCTGGTAAAAGGAGAAAAATCCAATTTTATCATTTCTAATCTATACCCAAAATAGGCTGTCCTAATTTATGAGGAGTGAGGTTTCTGGCCAGAGATAGTTAAAACAGAAAATCACTGCTCCAGTGGGAAAAAAGTAACATAGGAGAGGTTACCCCCACAAATTATTAGGCTTATTTATTCTTTATTTTTAAAATTATGGAGGGCAAAGCTTAAGATGGCAGTGTAAAGGCAGGAGCTCTCCAAACTACTCCAAATACCTTTAAATAATTACTTTCATCAAATTCTTGAGTGGCAGAACCCACAAAAAGTCTAAATGAAACTTTTTTAAGCCCAAGACAACATGGAAGATTCACAGGAAAGGTCTGTTACTCCAGGTTTACAAAAGAGCCACAAAGGGAACTGACTTCAGTCATCCAAGAACAGACTGGGACTCCTGGGTTAGTGGTAGTGGTAATGGTTTCCAGACCTCTCAACCCAGAGATGACCAAGGACAACTTGGAAGGCCAACAGGAAAACTCAGTCACACTAGGTTGAGTGGGAGCACAGTCCAGCATAGGTCTGAGTATCACAGACCTGGCCTCCAAAGGATGGATTAAGAGCAGGTATGGGGAGCTCATGTATCTGCAAAAGTAGCTGCTTGGTCAAATAATAGTAAGGGAGGGTGGGGGAGATTGCAAAGGTTTCCTTTCCTATCCTTGAGGCAGGACTGTGTTGCTTTGTTTTATTCAGATCTGGGTCATAGTCTGGGGTTTCCAATGACAAAAAAAAATGAGTAGAAGCACAACAGAGCTCACTGACTTAACAGAGCATAGACCCTACTCACAGTTTCAGGGCAGAGGGGAATGCATGTGGTCACCCACAACCGAGCAGTCATTGTCTCTCATGAGATATTGGAGAAATTCAAACTTGTAGTTCCTGATTTATCTCTGAAAAACACTGCAAAAATCTTCAAAAGCCTGAGACAGTGCTACCTTAATTTTGGAAGCAGAGCCCCACCTTAACAAAGAGTTAAAATCAAGTCTTAGGCTGGAGAAATGAGCAAACAACAGAAGGAAAAAGTCTGACCAAAGACAATTACTTTGATTTGGAGGGTTAAAATACACACTCAGAAGAAATAACAAAGTCAAAGCTTCTGTATCCAAAGCCTCCAAGAAAGAATGAATTTGTCTCAAGCTATGGAAGAGCTAAAAATGATTTTGAAAATCCAGTAAGGAAAGTAGAATAAAAATTGGCAGGAGAAATATGAGTGATAACAGAAAATAATGAAAACCATCTGCTTAGTGAAGGAGAGACAAAAAAATTCTGAAGAAAATAACATCATAAAAAAGTATGGGTCAATGAAAAGTGTTCCAAAAGGTCAATAAGGAGGAAAATACCTTTAAAAGCAGAATTGACCAAATGAAAAAGGAGATACAAAAGCTCATTGAAGACAATAATTCCTTAAAATACAGAATGAAGCAAAGGGAAGCTGATGAAATTGTGTGAAATCAAGAAACAATTGGCAAAACCAAGAGATTGAAAAACCAGAAGAAAATGTGAAATATCTTACTGGAAAATCAACTGACCTAGAAAAGAGATTCAGGAGAAATAATTTAAAAATTATTGCCCCCACCTTGAAAATCATGATTGAGTTATTTTACAAGAAATTATTCAAGAAAACTGCCTTAATATTCTAGAAGCAGAGAGTAAAATAGAAATTGAAAGAATCTACCAATCTCCTGAAAGAGATCCAAAATGAAAACGACTAGGACTATTATAGCAAAATGCATAACTCTCAAATCACAGAAAAAATATTGCAAGAGCCCACAAAGAAACAATTCAAATCTTGTGGAACTATAATCAGAATAACATATGATTTAGTAGCTTCTACAGTAAGGGATCAAAGGATTTGGAATATGATATTCTGGAAGGCAAAAGAGTTTGGATTATAACCAAGAAATTTGGCTGCTTAGCAAAACTGAATACACTGTTTCAAAGAAAGAGATAGACATTCAATGAAATTCTGTCAAACATTCCTGATGAAACAACAGAGTTGAAGAAAAAATTTTATCTTCAAATACAAGATTCAAGTGAAGCATAAAAAAGTATACAGGGAAGGTAAATCATAAGGCACTTAATTATGTTGAATTCCTTATGGGAAGATGGGAATCTCCTGCATGGGAAGATGATGCTGAAAACTCATTTGAAATTTCTAATTTATTAGGGCAGTTAAGGAGCATATACATACACAAAGCATGGGTGAGGAATTGAATTTGAAGGTATAATATATTAAAAAGTTGGAGTTAATAGGCAAGAGAGGAATGCACTGGGAGAAAGGGAAAGGAGAGTTAGAATGAGATAAATTATTTCATATAAAAGAATCAAGAAAAAGTTTTTGCAGTGGAGTGGAAGGTGAGGGGGTGTAAGTGAACTTTACACTCACCAGAATTGGCACAGAGAGGGAATAACATATACACGCAATTTGTTTATAGGAATCCATCTTACCCTAGAGGAAAAAAGGAGAAGAAAGGCATGAGAGACAAGAGGTGGGTGGGGGATAGAAGGGAGGGAAGATTTTGAGAGGGAGTAGTCAGATACAAGACAGTTTTGAGAAGTGACAGGGTGAAAGGAGAGAGTAAACAGAATAAATGGAGGTGGAAGGGAACGGGATGGAGGGAAATCCAGTTAGCAATAGTAACTGTGGGAAAAATGTTCATCTCTAATGATTATTTCATTTGTCAACAATAGACAACTGAGTCAAATTTATAAAAAATGTCATTTCTTAATTGATAAATGATCAAGAAAAATGAATAGTTTTTAGATGAGGTTGTCAATGCAACATTTTAAATCATTTCTTAAAATGTCCTCAGTCTTAGGTGGTACAGTGATAGAGCACCAACCCTAGAGTCAGGAGGACCTGAGTTCAAATGTGGCCTCCTCAGACATTTCATAATTAACTAGCTGTATGACTTTGGACAAATCACCTAATCCCATTGCCTTGAAAAAAGTAAAAAAATGCCCTGACACAATTGATAAGAGAAACATGGGTTGGAACAATGATGAAGTACTATTTTATACCTATTGGATTAACTAATAATGTAGAATAAAAATAAATGGAAAATGTTGGAATGTAGGGAAATTGAGGCATTGATGCAATGCTAGAGGAGTTGTGAAAGGATTCAACAATTGTATAGAGTAATTTGGATCTATGATTAAAGGGTTATAAAACCATGCCTACCCTTTGATCCATCAATAGCTATCAAGTCTACATTCCAGGAAGAAAAGAACCTATATGTATAGGAATACTTTTGGTAGTTCTTTTGTGGTGTCAGGGAGCTAGAGATTGAGGAGACGCACAGCAATTGGGGAATAGTTAAACATATTGTGGTATGTGATTGAGATTTGAAGTGTGCTATTCTGTTAAAAGAAGCAATTAACAGTTTGCACTTTAAAAAACTTACCTGAGTAGATGCAATAACATACTGTATATAGAGTAACAGCAATATTGCAGGATGGTCAGCTGTGAATGATCTACCTTTTTCTCAGCAATGATATGAGAAATCTGAAAGTCTTATAAAGAATGCTATCTATCCCAAAGATAGAGTTGATGGGGGCTGAATACTGACTGAAGTAGTCTTATTTTTCCACTTTATTTTTCCTGATGTTTATCTTCTTTTGGGGGAGGGTTATGTTTTTTATTTTAAAACATTGCTATTGTGGTGATTTTTTATGTGACTACACATTTAACCTTTATAAAAGTAATTTGCTTTCTCAGTGATGGGGAGTGGGATGGGAGGAGGGTATAGAATTTGGAAATCAAGGTTTTGAAAGTGAATGTTGAAACTTGTTTTTGTATATAAATAGAGGAAAAATAAAATAAAATAAATGATGACTCTGAGAAAGTTGGAAAAATGAAAGAAGATGATGTGAGCGAGATGGAGGGAAATACCTATTGGATTAGCTAATAAGACAGAAGGAAAAAATGACAATGTTGGAAAGAATGTAGGGAAATTGAGGCATTGATGCAATGCTGGAGGAATAAAAAAAGAAAAACAGGAACAATGACTAGAAAAAGGAAAATAAAATGTTACTAATAAAATTATGAACCTGAAATAATGAAAAAACTAATGAAATCCATAGAAAACAGATAATGAAATATCCCTCATCTATTATATTAAAGACGTAGAGCAATTCTAGGATAGTATGTGTTATACATTGTCAGTGATAACTCTGGCAGATGTTTTTTGCTTTTTATTTTTTTAATCAGGATAGTAGGAACAAGAATTTATATAATAACTATTATGTATCAAGAGTATTCCCATCTCACAGAACCATCACATATAGGAAAGACTTTTAAAAGCAAAGGAGAAAAAGAGGGAGAACTAAATAAAAATTTTAAAAGATCAATTAAAAAACATCAATGTAATATTTTACACCTATGGTCCTCTTACCTCTATAAAGGAGTTGGCCAAGTGTCTTCTTCTATTTTCTTTATGGGACCATAATTATCCTTTTTAATTTTGCAAATTCAGCCTCATTTTTTAGTAGTTCTTTCCCTTTGTATTGCTGTAAATATTATGTACTAGTTAATTAGTCAATGAGCATTCATGAAACACCCACTATAGGTCAGGCACTGCCAATAGAAGAGTATTCATAGAAGATTTTTTAAAAAAATAATTCCTATCAAGTATCTCACAATCAATGCAGGCTGGCATTATGCAAACTCCTTTGTACAAATGAGATATTTGAATGATATATATATATATATATATATATTGAGGGAGATTAATAGAAGGAAGGTACTAATTTAAATATTGCAAGATTTTAGGGATGGATTTTATATAGGACTTAAAGGAAATTAGAGAAGACAAAATAGAGATGAAAGGAGAGAATGCTCCAGGTATGGGGAACAATCAGGGAAGATAGTTAAAGTAGGGGAAATGAGTATATTATTTCATGAATGCCAGATAGACTAATATCCTTGGACCCAAGAGTATATTAGTAGTGGGAGGAGTTTTAAAGTGTAAGAATACTGGAAAGATATATTGATGGGAAGGCAGGTTAGGAAGAGTTTTGAACACCAGAGGATTTCCTATTTGATCTTGAAAGTGATAGGGAGTGATAAGAGGGAGGTGATATAGTCAGGCTTGTTCTTTAGAAAGATCATTTTGACAGCTGAATGGCGATTGGACTGAAGAGATCACATAAAATGTTATTGCAATAGCCAGGCATGTGGTGATGATGGTTGCATCTAAGTGGTTGCAGTATTGACAAAGAATATGAAGGTATAGGAGACAAATGTTATTCAGGTAAAATTGACAGGACTGGATAACAGTTCAGGAATGGAATAAGAGATTGAGGAGTATATGATAACAGTGAGGGTTCCATATTGAGTGACTGGGAGGATGAGGTCACCTTCAAAAGTATTAAGGAAATTTGAAAGCCCCAGGGTTTGAAGGACAAAAACAATTTTTTTCAATTTTTGACATGATGAGTTTATGATTTGTAGGGTACATCCATATCAAGAGGTCAAATAGGTAATAGTTATAGACTGAAGATCAACAAAAATGTTAAGGCTAGGGAAGGATAAGTAGAATTTTGCATATAGTTTTAAATATTTTAAAAGTGATTTTTTAATAAAAGCCTAAAAACTAATTTAAAAACTGATACTTTTATGACTATTATAAAAAGTCATAATTAGTCAAAGATTTTTTCTGCATTTATTACATAATCATGCACTTTGGTGTATTGATGTTTGTGATATATTCATTGTTTTCACATTCATCTTTGGTATAAATCTAACTTAATTTTAAATTTTTGTATGAATTTCTGTACTGAAATAGATTTTGTTTAATTTATACACTTATGTGTGCATATATATACATATGTGCAAATATATGCATACATGCACACATACATGTACACTTGTGCATATCTATCATTTTCATTCATTGGTTTAGTCATCTGTCCTTGACTTAGTTATTAATATTTTTGCCCATAATTAAGTACTCTAATGAGATCTTAAATTTCTAATTTTTGAGAATAATTTATGTAACTTTGATAGTGATTATTCTTTAAAACTTTGATCAAATTCTCCAGTGAATCATGTTCACACACATGCACACACTTCAGTAGTTCTTTTATATCTAATTCCATTTCTATTTTTGCAATTAGAATATATCTGTATTAAGTTAATTTTTTAAATTAAAAGCAATTCTCTAGCATTTTTAGGAGTAGCTAGTGGACAGAATGCTGGACTTAGAATCAGGAAGTTTTTGAATTCAAATCTGACTCCAGTCACTTACTGATGGAGTGACTCTAGACAAATTACATAACTGCTTTTGCCTCAGCTTCTTCATCTTTAAAATGAGCTGGAGAAGGAAATGGCAAGGCTAAGTAGGGGTCACAGTTGATGGAGTACTTTGCTTAGAGCCAGGAAAACCTGAATTAAAATCTGACTTCAGACATTTAGAAGCTGTGTATCCCTGGGCAAGTCATTTAACCCTATTGCCTCAGTTCCCTCCTCTGTAAAATAACTTAGAAAAGGAAATGACAAATTTTTCCAATATCTTTGCCAAGAAAACCTCTTAAAGGATCACAATGAGTCAGACACAATTGAACAACAGCAATTCCCTCTTTTCAGTTTTGAGCTTTTTTAGCATATAGTCAATATCATGATATAAATTATGATGTGATCTTTTGTACTTGGGGTACAATTCCAATTTGGAAATCATTGTCATTATATAAGTTGGTATTCTGGTCAAAACTATGTTTTGGCAGATGTTTGACAAAATGTTTTCCAATTTTCTTCACAGTTCTCTTAGGATACCAATGGAGTTTTTCAATAAGATATCTAAATTCTTAGATTTATTGAAACTGGTATCTAATTTAATTGTTTCTTATATTGACTGATTCAATCTATTGTACCAATCTAAGTTTCTGTTATTTTTTCAGTAACAAATACATTGATGATTGCAATGGAGTTTTATGTCTGGAACCCTCCTTTCAAATCCTAAAAGATTTTTGGGTCACTTCCCTAAAAACTCTTTTTTTTCTTCCAAGTGGAATTTTGATATTATATTGATAAAGAATTATGTATGATATAGAATTAAATCTATACTTTTATATAGTCACACCGAATCATGGAAAATTAAGCCTTTTAATTCTTCATCTTTATTTATATAAATGATATTTTCCATTTCATTTTTAAAAGCCTTAATTTTGTCCTAGTGGATTCACTTCCATATTTTTAATATTTCTACTTTATTTTATTCTGAATAGCATTCTTCTATTAGTTTCTCCTCAATTTTGCTATTGATATAAAAATGTTGATGATTTTTATAGCTTTGCATGGAATCCTGTTGCTTGGCTGAAGCTGTCTCAGTTTCTTTTTGATTCTCTAGAATTTTCTTAATAAACAACAACTTATCTCCTAAATTAGATAATTTTCACCTTTATCATTGCTTATTTACTTAAATTATATTTTTGATCTTATTGTTATAAAATGATTTTCTATTATTTGATCAGATAATTGGGAATAGATGCAACATCTTTGTTTTATCCAAGCATCTAGATCATTTCAAATTTTATGATATTTAAATAGATAGTTTTGATAAAAATAGCACAATAATCCTTGCAAAGCTTTTTTTGCCAAGTCAATTTAGCAAAAAAAGTGTTTGTACATTTTGAGACTTTTTCTTTTATCTATTAATATAATGAATGAATTTATTTTTAATAATTCAAAAATAGTTAATTCTCTAAAATTAAAAAGTTGTAGCAACAGTTTGGACCAGAAAAATTACAGCCTCCTATTTTACTGTAATGAAGCTCTAAATTCAAATTCCAACTCAGTTTAATCTACCAATTATGTTATACTCAGCATATCATTTAGCCTTTGACTGCCTCAGCTACTTCATTCATAAACTGGAGACAATACCATCTAATTACCAAGGTTTTTGTAAAGATACATATGACTTGGAAAACTTGGATTCTCTCCTATATGTTCAACACTAATTAACTGTAGGACCTTGGGCACATTTTGTTTTTTTAATTTTACTATTTTTGTTTTCATTTTTTTAGCTCTGGGTCTTAGCTTTTTTATCTATAAAATGACTAGATGGCTAGTAGAAACTTTGAGTATAAATCTGTTCTTCAAGTAGTAGCTAGGTGATTTTTGTACAAGTCTGGAGTCAGAAGGGTCTAGGTTCAAATTCAGGCTGAGACACTTACCAGTTGTATGACCCCAGGGCTAGTTATTTAACATCTGTCTACCTTAGATTCACATCTATAAAATGGGCATAAAAATGAAATCTATTTCTCAGAGCTGTTAAGAGAATCTAGTAAGTTTATATTTGCAAACTTAAAATGCATTGCAAATATTAGCTATTATATTAAAACAATCAAGAGAATAAAAGTCACATTTACCTATAGGCATGAATATATGCATGCATAATACAGTTCATTTCTTTAATGGTGGACCTTTACTTTCTTTCAGTTTGAATTTATAATGATCTCAGAAGCAGTACTGGAACATGTATGTCTCTTCTTTTAGTAAGTACTCAGAACCAAAATTTAAACCATGATAATTAACATCTCAAAATAATGACTATTTATGTGATGGTGGGATAAGCACTTTCTTTAGTCTTTATTCTTTGAATATTACTCTCTAATGTTTCATATTATTTGAGCCTTAACAAGTCACAATAGATGCCTTCATAGTGTTGCATAATGGAGCTGTCTTTTGAGTCAGGAAGAACTGTGCATGAATTTTGTCTTTGACAAACGCTGTCTATGTCAACCAGAGTATGTGGGTTCACTTCCTAATGCTTTAGGCAAATCCCCAAGAAAGTGAAGAGTGTTGCTGACTTTTTTTTAGATTATTATCTTTT
Organism: Macrotis lagotis; assembly: GCF_037893015.1. Taxonomy (NCBI): domain Eukaryota; kingdom Metazoa; phylum Chordata; class Mammalia; order Peramelemorphia; family Peramelidae; genus Macrotis; species Macrotis lagotis. The sequence goes on from NC_133666.1 coordinate 337,302,643, forward strand.
TGGGTAAAGGGAGTTCCTTACCCAGGCGTTCTCTTAACCAAGGAAATCACATGTCTAGACCCTTTTACATCTCACTTTGAAACTCTCCTGTTCCATCAGCAACTTTTCTAGGTTTCAACCCCATTGAATGTCTTTAACCCATCACCTGAAATCCCACCTTGCATACTGAACTAGTTTTTGTTATTCAAAACTTTCTCAACTCCTTTGTTACTTCTCCTCTCTCAAGAGAGATGGAGGTTGGAACAATACTTTCTTCCTAAATCAATACCCCTAGAATAAAACTAAATAAATAAAACTAAATTTTAATAAATAAAAACTAATAAACTTAATACTAATAAAATGAAAATAATAAAATAAATAATAATCAACAAAAATTTAATAATAACAAGACAAAAATAAACATTGCTTAAATAATATATTTCCATATATTTTGTGTTTACTTATTTAGGTGAATGATACTGTAAGCAATCACAATTGAAGCTCTTTAAAGAAAGGGTATAGTTCACCTTTGTCACTCTCTTCCCAGCCCTACTATGTACACAGTGTTTTGGACATTTTAGTCACAATAAATAAAACTAAACTAAATAAAACTAAAATAAAACTAATAAAAGTTTCCTATAAACTAACTAAATAAATAACAAACTAAAAAAATTTCATACCTACAACCATGCCAGATACCATGCTAACTTAGAATCATAGCTTTTGCTCAAAAATTAAATTCAATATGGAATTCTTCTAAATACAAGTTCAATGGCTCAATATGCACTTGTCATTCAAGATCCAACTTAGTTTGGTGCAATTAAGCCTCATCAAAGGTATCTATTATACTCATAAAATTGTGATGTGGTAAGTGGCAAAATGTTTAAGCTTTGGAGATCTGTTTGGCATTTCTCTGCTCCATTATTAATTCCACTACATTGTAAATTCTTTGATGCCAGGTAAAACATACTTGTTCATCTTTGAATACTCATCACCTAGCACTTTTCCTGAAATTAATAAATACTTGTAGACATTGATAGTAAATATCATTAAATGCTTTTCTCATCACTCATTTTTACTCTGTTGTGACCTTTGACCACTTTCAGTTTACTCCAGGCCTAGCCCTATTCAACATGATTTGCCTCTGGCAGTTGTCTGTTTTGATGCCATGTTTTATTTGATAAAAAGAAAATCATTCTCAAGGGATATTGTGACCTTTATTACTAGTTTCTAGTGGAATGTTTAGTCTTATGGGTCATTCATTGACTGATAAACAAAATCCTTGCATTGAGCATAATATACATATATATATATATATATATATATATATATATATATATAATTTTGACTTAACTTTTTTCAGGGTTTTGATTGCTTCTTAAATTCTAATTCCTTTATGGAAAAAAAATACAAAATTCTTTGCCTAGAATTTTAAGGTTTCTGTCATCAGGTTTCTATATATCTTTCCACTCTTCCTCTCTCTTCTATTCATATTGACTTTTTAACTGAACCCCCTACATCACATCACATCCTTTGCCCCCATGCCTCTATACTTGGAGTCAACCATATCTGGAAAATATTTCCTCTTCATCTATTTCTTTCACAACCTTTAGCTTTCTTGAGAACACATATCCCATGCCTTTCCTTATTGACCTAGTTCGTACTCTCTATCAAAATCAACTCCCAGTGCTTTCCATATATTTTGTTTTTACTTATTTAGGTAAATGATATTGTAAGCAATCACAATGGAAGCTCTTTAAAGAAAGAATATATTTCACCTTTGTCATTCTCTTCCCAGCTCCTACTATCTACACAGTGCTTTGGACATTTTAGTCACTTAGTAATTGTTAGTTGAATTGGTAAGGGTTCTTTTGTTAAATCCAGCCTCTGGCAGTTGGCCTATGGCTAATGATCAGAAGCCAGGAGTAGATCTGTATGCCAGAAGAATATGATCAGAAATATTGAGTCAGTGAAATTTAAAAGAGAAAGGAAAATAAATTATCTGAACCAAATAGTTTCCAATTGATTACAATTTGTGAAATAGGAATTCTATAGCATATCATGTAATTGCATTCACCAATGTATATAAGGTATGCAAATAAGTTTAGGAAAATCTTTAGTTTGGGTAGCTATATGGTATACTGAATAGGAAGAACTGAGTTCAAATAAGGCATATGGTCACTATGTTTTTGTGTTTTAATTTTTTTTGCTTTTTAATATTTGGGGTTTTTTTTGTCTTACTACTTCCCCATTATCTTTCAAGGACTAATTCAAGGAGGGTTAGAAAAAATATATAGAAATGACTCTGATATATACCAAAACATATAAATTAAGATTTTTTCCTAAGAAAAAAAGTTTGGAAAGGATAGTCAAACTGAAGTCATTGAAAATCATGATCTCAAAATGAAATTAATTTGAATATAGCCATTCATACTGGAAAGAAATGATTACCAATGTTGGAGGAATTTCTTGAACTTTATGTTGTTAGACCATAATCCTGTTAAATTTAAAATAAATATCAACATCATATTATAAGAAAAAACAAAGATGAGAAACAACATGATTTATAAAACATGTGCCAACATGAAAAATGAATGAAGGAAAAGATATTGACCTGGCATATAATAATTTTCCAAGAAAGTTTACCAAATGAAAGTCAGTCTTTAGAACAAGGAGGTCAAAAAACTTAGAAATCTTAGCCTGTCAAATAATATATCTTTTCCAATAAAAATGGAATGGAAGCCAAAGACAACATGGTTTGGAATGTAAACCATCATGTGAAACTTTATGGAGGAGGGCAAAAGATTATGGACAGTATCACCCCATAAAGTGAGAATAAGAGAAAACACTTATAAGAATTTGTCTCAGAACACAGTGAAATCTGTTCACCCAATGAATAATTGGGAGGGGTAAAAATAACAAAAAATGATCTAGCATAATTTCTACAATATTATTTTTCAGCATGTATGTGGGACCACCAATGTCCAATGTGCTAATAAGAGAGTAGAAGTGGTAGGGAAGCAAAGAGAAGAAATGAAAAGCCAATATATTCTTTATATATGTATAAAGGAATTCATGTCAGGCCTATCAAAAGGCAAGTATTTCAATAACTATAACATATATTTATACTTCCTCACTTCTATGAAAATAATCTACTCCAAGGGAAGAGGAACATGGATGATGAAAAGATAGCAGTAAATGAGATCATTGCAAATGACATCCTGTCCTCTCCTGCTAATTCAGTTCTAATTACCCATTTTTTTCATCCATATGCACATGTATATTTTTAAGTTACAAAATTTTCTTCCATCCTCCATTACCACCCCCTCCCCTCTGTTGCAAACATTCAAGTTAATGTTGTACATACATATTTTTGATAAACATGTTTACAAATTAGTCAATTTTGACATGAGGATTAAAGGTAAAATACATGAGATAATTTTTATAAAGTATTCATCTGATTCTGAAGGGTTTTTTGTTTTGTATTTTTTTTTGTTGTTCATTTTCCTCTAGAAGGGGATAACATTGTCCATAGCTGGTCCAACAAGGTTATGCTAGCTCTCTGAACTGCTGAGAGGACTGCTTCCATCAAGATTGATCATCTCACAATGTTGTTGATAGTTCTCTTGGTTCTATTCCCTTCACTCAGCATCAGATCCTGTAACTCATTCCACATTTCTTTAGAGTCCAACCATTTATGGTTTCTTAGAGAACAATAAGATTCCATAGTATTCCATAGTATTCATACACCCTAATTTATTTAGCCATTCCCCAATTGATGGGCATCCCCTCAATTTCCAATTCTTAGCCACTGCAAAAAAAGAGTTGCTATGAATATTTTGGAACATGTGAGTCTTTTCCCAATTTTTATGATTTCTTCTGGTTATAGGCTAGAATTGGAATTGCTGGGTCAAAAGGAATGTTTTATTGCTCTTTGGGTATAGTTCCATATTGCCCTCCAGAAAGGTTGGTTCCATTCACAACTCCACCAGCATTGTATCAATGTCCCAGTGCTCTCACAACGTCTCCAGCATTGATCATTTTCCCTTTTTCTCATCTTGGCCAATCTGAAAGGTATTGAAGTGATACTTCATTATTGTTTTAATTTGCATTTCTCTAATCAATATTGGTTTGGAGCATTTTTATGTGTATATATATATATACATATATATATATATATTATATATATATTTATGTGTATATATATATACATATATATATATTATATATATATATATATATATATATATATATATAGTTTTCATTTCTTCATTTGAAAACTATCTCTTCATATTCTTTGACCAATCATTGTCTATTTGTAAGGTTTTTCCAAAGTATATTTATAGATGTTCTAAGTCAATGGAAATCTATTTTAAATGCATGCTGTGCTTTGGCAAGAGACATTTTAAATATACTTGTTTTATCCAATATTAGTTAGACCTTAATGAACTAAACTTACACAGCCTTGGACACTCAGATTCCTCCCCACCTTCGTCAGCTTCTTTCTGATTGAAGGGCTAGAGAATAAGGCAATTAATCCCTCCCAAACCTTTTTTTTTAAAGAGGGCATAAAGGGTAGCTAGATGGTGTGGTGGATAAAGCCCTGGCCCTGGAGTCAGGAGCACCTGTGTTCAAATCCGGTCTCAGACACTTAATAACTACCTAGCTATGAGGCCTTGGGCAAGCCACTTAACTCCATTTGCCTTACAAAAACATAAAAAAATAAAAAGAGGGGATAAACTAGACTTCTCAACTCATTGCATTTTTCATTTGCAACTTTGCTTGGTTTCAGTTGACAAGACAGATTAGGGTGCCCCTGAACCAGGTACTTCCTGGCATTATCCCACTCTTTACCAGTTATTTTGGTGTATGCTCTTCCTTCATTATATTTTTAAGTTCCCTTAGAGAAAGAACTTTCTTGCTCTTTTTTAGTATCCCTAGCATTTAGCACCCAAGACATAGGAGGATAATAGGTTTATGTGTATGTACATATATGTGTGTGCATGTATGTTTATACTAGTGTGTATATTTTTACATACACTTATATTTTCATGTATATATGCTATATCTAGAAATATATATGTGCATATATATATATATATATATTTGGATTTAATTTCTTTTTTAAACATTATGGCTTCATAGATGAGGGCCTATGTTATTCAGGTGCTTTATATCTCAACATGATATAATTAGTAAACAAGAATATCTTTTCTACCTTATTATTTATAGTGAAACTCTATTCCATTTTGACTTTGCACAAAAAATTCCTTTGGACTACGGTGACCATGTTCCTCTGTTTTATGTCTTCTTTATATTGTCAATTGGATCACTGTTGACCAAAGTTATCTCAGTAATTACATAAATATTGTAGTGAAGTGGGAGAGAATAGGAAATGATGTCAGAGAGACTTATCTACCAAGGGAAGAATGTGCCTCAACATAGTTCCTCTGTAAACAAGATTTATAACTTCACTGGAATTAAAAGTATTTTCATTTATATTAGCCATGGTAATTTTATATATTGCTTTCCTGGTTCTGCCTCCTTAATCTTCTCAAATATCTTTTTAAATTTTTATTTCTTTTTTTATCTTTTTACTAGTTCATATTTCACCAATCATAAAAAAATTACCCCTTAGGTAGATATCATTTTTTACAAGTTTTATTTTCCTTTTTGTTCATTTGTTTTGCTTTTGCTACTAAAAATCAGGATATAATATAAATATTTTGGTATAATTGAAAGTATTTTTGTAATGCCTTAGATTTTAACAGTTGCTCTTGAGTTACAGCTTACTTTTTTCTATATTAAATATTGCTTATTTGTTTTGAAAAATGACATTCCTCAAACCAAGATCAGATGTTGCCCTCTCCAAGTATCTCCTCATTTTCCCTAGTTCAAAATGATAGTCCATTTGTTTTTCTTCAGCATGGCACTGTATTGCTTCTCTCCTGTACTTCCATATTGTACAGATCCTTGGTTAGCTGAATTGAAAGCCTCTTGAAGGCAGAAAATATTTCTTATTTATTTGGCATTTCATACATATAGTAGGCACTGAAACATGTGCTGAAATTTCAAGAGGTAAATATGAGCAAACTACCAGACTACTTAGAAAAGAAAAAGAGGAAAAAAAAATAACTATGACATTGTCATCATGGCTGATTCACTTAACAGATAATCAGGACCTGATAATGGTGAAGGAAAACATAGCTTTTTCAAGTGACAAGCACCGAGAAATTCTAATTCTTCATGATTTCAGACTCATCCATTCTTTTCTTATAGCTGATTTTTAAGCTACTGTATCTAAAATCCATATTTGAGTCAATGTCTAGATAGCTGAAAAAGAAAAAGGCATAGATCATTTTAAAATAACTTTAAGGATCTAACATGAAGATAAGCATGAGGAGCTTTCTCTTTCTGGAATATGAAGGAGGTGTTTGACATTCAGGGAATGTCAGGAAAACTGATTGTGACACTGTCAACAGCCCCAGCACATAAATATAGGCACTTATATAACCAACTTGCTAAACACATTTTCCCTAAAAAACATTGTGTTTTCTCTTATTTAGGTTGCTTTTAATTCATCCAGGAGCTAAAAATGAGTTGTTTATGGTTTTTCTAAAAAGAACACTTTGCTATAAGCTTCACTCACCTAAGTTTATTGTTAATTTTTGGTTATTACTGTCAAAGGTACTGCAGGTCCGCCAACTCTACACTAGTACCAGATATAGTATGTGAATGACTCAGTCTATTCTGAAACTTCGGACAAGTACATGATGATACTGGACAGAAGATTTTGTGCCAAGAAAGAAATCACCAGTTTCGTCTTGAGGTCACATTGAGAAGTCAGCAGGAAATATGACTACTGGTATAATGACAATAATGCCTTACATATTTAAAAGTATATCCCTAAAGATGTGATGCTCACACTGATCCTCTTGCATAAGTACAATGAGCATTATTATAGACATATGATGTATGAGGAAATTGAGGATGGGGAAAGAATGATAACAAACCAGTTGACATTTAGTTTCTCTAAAGTTTGTTAAAGTTGTTAAAGTTTGAAAAGGAGATTAACTGCAATAATTTTAATTATATATTATACATATATATATATATATGAATCTCCTTAACAACCTATTTATTTCAGCCAAAGTGGCATTCTATCCTTTGTCTCTGTTTAGTAAATGATTTTTGACTGACCATATAATTATACTTCATAACTGGATTCATACTTGAAGACTGCCTTTAACAAACTCCTGCAGTCTGTTTCACAGGATCTTGTCTCACAAGAATTCGTGTTTATATGGTTAAAGAGTGAGAGTTTAGAGAGGAGAGAAGATAAGCTTATGCTGCCCAATGTCTATTAACATCCTAGTACACACCATACTCTTTAATATTAGTAATAATTGTGATAATAATGGTGATGATGATGATGGTGGTGGTGATAGTAGTGGTGATGATAAAATACCTAGTAGAGGTTATCAAAATCATGTGAGAATGGAATAAGATGTTAGATGGTGCAATAGACATATCACTGAGGCTACAATCAAGAAGACGAGTTCAAATATGGTCTTAGACACTGCCTAGCTCTGTGACTCTGAGCAAGTTATTTTACCCTATTTACCTTATTAAAATGGATAAGAGAAGGAAATGGTAAGTTACTGCAGTAGCTTTGCCAAGAAAACCCCAAATGGGGTCATGGAAAGTCAGACATGACTTAAATAAAATGATAACAAAAAGGAGAATATGTATGTTATCCCAGATATCATGTCTGCATTTTTAAGTTATAAAAAGGATACTTTTAATTAGCCTAATAAGAACAAATTTACACTCCAATATTTTAATTCAACTCCAAAAAAAGCATGATTTAATCTGTCATAGTGCTTTAAATATAAAAAAAGAACAGAAGTATAAAGATTTGTCCCAGGACCATTTCTATCATAATTATAAAATGAAAATAATATTTTATTCATATTAATAAAAACAATTGCTGATAATAATTTTAAGGGCACTAATGATAATGGAGGAAGAGATTGAGAAGAAGAGAAAAAGGAAAAGGAGACAGGAACAAAGGAGAGAAAATAGGAGAAAAAATTGTACATTTTTGCTATCTTTACTCATTACCACAGAGCCTTTGACTCACAAATATATTCTTTATGCATATTTTACAAATGCATAAAATAATCCCAAGCATAATGATAAAATTAGAGTATTTGCTATCCAAATGGAAAGCCCTACTTCAGTAGAAATATATAATGAACATAATGATGTCAAGAGCATTTTGTTTAGATCACTGCATTATAAGAGGTTTCCTTTTCAGGAAGATTATGTATCTTCATAACCTTAAATCTATATCTTAATCTCAAATCTATATATTGCCAAATTAAAGAAGGATTTGAATTTATAATAGTACCTAAATCATAGCACATTGAATAAATTTTTGCTGATTTGAGCAAAACAGTTTTTTTTAACATATGATGCATGATGTACATGGATGAAACCAGCTATATGGCTTCCAAAAACCAAATAAGAAATAAAAATTCCATTATTTCATCAAAGCTTTCTCCAATGATAAAAAAACTAAACTTTGTTAATAGAGTGTAAAATTTTTAACTTGTCACATGGAAAAGTATATATATATATATATATATATATATATATATATATATGCATGAATATATACATATGGCAATATATATGATGACTATATATATATAATATATATATATATATATATATGGTGTATGTATGTATCCAAGTTTAAATCTGAATGTTATGTTGAAGCAATGGATGAAGGAGAGAACTATGAATATCATGTTTTTCTCAAAGCTAACAGATACAAAGGGAAGATCTTTGACTGAATGTTAAGAGACTTACTGGGAGCCTGACCCAAAATCTGAAGGGAAATAATATGTAATAAGCAATGAACTTCTATATGCTACTGCTCTTAATATCTATTTTGAAACTAGGATTAATCAAAAGAAACTGGGAAAAAGTTTCTCAAAAAACTGAAACTAAGGATTTAACTACTGAGATTGAATGAAGAGTTCATAGATCACAGGCACAGAATTGTAATGTGGTATTCTCAGTGTGAACTACAGATAAGACAAGTAAAAGACAAAAGAGCAAGATCATTGTCCCACCCTACTGACAATTCTGTCTGAACCTAGGTATAAAGCATCCTTATACCTCTGCAGCAGAACTCACCATGGATTTATCATTACCCTTTGCTTCTTCTTGAGAATCAAGGATTTGAATTATTGTTAGAGGAGAACTCCTCAATTTTGTCTTCATGTCATACAAATTATGTATGGTCATACAAATTAAATCAAAGTTATAAAAGAGACTCAGAATAATTGTGTGAAAATGCAACTATTAGGTATATGCACTAATTTATATTATTTTATATCAAATATATAATACTAAATATAGTGGTGTGTATGTAGTTAAATAACAAAAATAAATGTTTTTCATCGTAATTCAGATACAAAAAAATTTACACTTCTTGATCAAAAAGAAAGAAAATTGATTAAAAACATTCTTAAAATACATGAGAAAACATATCAAACACAATAAAATATTTTTGGGGAAAAAAAGCAGAAATCAGTTAACTGAACAATAATAAAGACAAGTAACTGGTATACAACATTGACATTGATGAAGGTAATAGGGGATAGTTTCAATTTTTATAGAACTATAAAATAGCTAAAATCAAAAGAATTGGAAGGTCACCCATGGGCAACTGCTATATGAACTCAGTTAACAAGTGGTCAATGTAAAACTCTGAATAAATATTTAAGTTATTGAATGCAAAGAATCAGGATCTAAGAGCTTGGACTAGAGTTTTTGACTGAATATAATGAAATGAATTTTATTGAGAATAAATGCAAAGAATTACATTTAGGTGCAAGAAATCATTTTTCATCAGTCTAATATGGGGGAACCAGTAATACAACTAAAAAGGATCTAAGGGCAGGCCTTAGTGTACTAACATTTCAAAAATAAGGCAAGGGTGGGATATGACAGTACCAAACGAGTCAACAAGCATGAACAATAATGAAGTCAATGTGATCTTGTAGTACGTCAAGAGAAGCACAGAGGGGTGGCTAGGTGACGCAGTGGATAGAGCACCGGCCTTGGAGTCAGGAGTACCTGGGTTCAAATCTGACCTCAGACACTTAATAATTACCTAGTCGTGTGGCCTTGGGCAAGCCACTTAACCCCATTGCCTTGAAAAAATCTAAAAAAAAAAAAAAGAAAAGAGAAGCACACTTTTCAGGAACAGGTAGGTAATTGTCCCATTGTATATTGTCTTCACCAGATTTCATCAGAAGTTCATGCTATCAAAATGGAATAATGGCATTGATGAACTAGAGGGAGTATCTAGAGAGAAAGGTAACCAGGATAAAGAAGGGCCATGATTCCATGTTATATAAAGACTCATTGAAGAAACTGGAAAAAAATTAGCTTTCAAAAGTGAATTCGGGGGGAAATAGGAGTGTGATCTTAAAGTATTTGTGTAGCTGTCATTTTGGAGATAGTTTAGCTTTGTTAGCTTCAGATGATAAAATGGGGTATAATGGATGGAAAATGAAAAAAAATTCAAATTTATATCTGATGTCAGGGGAAATTTTAAATATGTATACATAAAATTTCCCCTGGTTATCTCTGCCTAAAGACTTCCAAGGAGGTATATAAGGACAAACATTATGCCCAGTGGGCAAACAAACTATACATTCGTTTTGACCCAGCAATTCGTCTACTAGGTCTGTATCCCAAAGAGATCATTATAAAAGGGAAAAGTTGTGGTATATAAATGTACTGTGCTATAAGAAATGGTAAGCAGTTGGATTTTTAAAGAACCCAGAAAGACTTAGATGAACTGATGCAAAGTGAGAAGCAGGACAACATTATAAAAGGTAACAGCAACATGGTGCAATAATCAACTATGAATAATTTAACTTTTCTTAGTAATTCAATGATGCAGCACAATTTCAAAGGACTCATTATGCTAGCTACTTTTAGTGAAAGAATTTATGTTGTTTAAATACAGATCAAATCATATTATTTTCACTCTATTATTTTTGTGATTTTTTTTTCTTTTGGTCTGTTTCTTTTTCTTATAACATGACTAATATTAGAATATCTTTTACATAATTGCACATATATAACCTCTCTCAAATTGCTTATCGTCTTGCAGATGAGAGGAGTGTAAGGAAAGGAGTAAATTAGGAAATCAATTATTTAAAAAAAAATGAGTACTAAAATTGTCTTTACATATAATTGGAAAAATTAAATATAATAAAATACTAATACAAACTATTAAATAAAATAAGATGAATTTGAACTATATACTAAAAAAAAATACAAGCTGGTATACCCAAACAGATCAATATTGAATAAGATGCTATGAGAAAACACCTTCTTCTTCCTCCCAATCAAGAAGTCAAAGAGTAGGTTGATATCTTAATTTAATATTATACTATGATTCACTTGATTCAGGCAGATTGACCTAGTGGACAGAGAGCCTGCTTTCAATTCAGGAAGATTTGGGTTCAAATTCCTTCTTTTACACAGCTACATTTTCCAGATTGTCTGTCAATATTTTGGTTATTATTATCCTGTCCTATTAATTTGTGCTTTCTGAAAACTCTGCGTTTGTCATAAGCCCTGATACTACAAGACCCTCTAAGTGTCATCTTTTTTTTAAATATTTCTTCATTGAGGGCAGAGACTGTTTACTTTTTGTACCTCTCTCTCTTCAGTGATTAGCACTGATCCTGGCAAATTGTAAATGTTCAAGAAATCATTCATTCATTCATTCATTCATTCATTCATATACCTCTGAAATCCACAGCTTAATTTCTCAGAGCTGCAGACAACTCTCTAAGAGTATAAATTGACAAATATTTGGCATAAACAGTCTTCTAAGTGACTGAAATCAAAGTTCTTGACTAACCATACTACAATCAAAACCAAAACCAAAACAAACAGTTCTACTGAGTTCAGTAGATTGAAATAAACATTGTAGTTATATGAGGGCATTCTACTTGAATTTAGCAGTTGTTGGAGAACAACCTTTCCTAACTAGTCATATAGCTGAACCTACATCTTGAAAACTCTTATAGTATGGTGGAGGGTTTTCCTCTCTGAGAATGAGAGATTCTTTCATTAAAGGAGCTTACATTGAATAAGATGATGGGAAGTCCTGAGTGTCACCTTCCTCCATTCCATCTTTAGGTCACTGTGAGAAATAGCTTAGGATTTTGCATTTCTGGGTGCAAGAGATGGATTCTCTCACCTGGTAGCTTAACCCATGGAAATCTGAGTTTTCTATGTTATACAGAAAAGATTTTCTATTACATTCAGATTAATCCCCTTCTATTCAACAAGTAATTAAACAATTGATATATGGATGACACTTCCATGCATTAAGGATGCAAAGAGAAAAATTAAAAATTCCCTGACCTAAAGATAATATTCCACTGAAATTTTATAGATATCATATTAAAATAGGCAATTTGTCATAATGGATGTAGTATACATGTCAAGAAACACAAGTTCTAATCCTTCTTATGATTCATACTGCATGACCTTTGGCATGTCACTTAACCTCTCAAGGCCTCAGGCAATTTTATAATATTATAGAAGCTATAGACTAGTTAGTGATCTACATTAGTGTAAGTACTTTCCATAGTGTTGGTGCCCTAAGTGAAACCATAAATCTAATTTGGGGTGGGGGTGGGGTGGGAGGGCTACTACAAATTGGAGTTTAATTAATTCATCCTTATCTACTAGCCTAGGAGTTGTATGCTCTATTGGAAAGTAAGAAATCTCTCTCTGGGATGTGGGTTACAGCTTAATCTTACATGGCATGGATGATGAGATAGTATAAACAATTTGGGGTAGGTGAAACTGTTATAAGAACAAGTTTATTTAGTTTTATTAGACTTATTTAGTAATGTATGTTACAAGAAAATTTATGTTAAATTTTTGCTATTTAGAACATGTATATTACTCATTTAGAATGTTTATAAGTATATTTAGAATATTTTTTGAAATATATACATAAAATTTATGTCTTTAATATTTATGCATATACTATTTATGTTTTTTAATGTTTGAAACTGCAAATATAGTATATTGTGTTGTATTCCAACATATGCCATAATTTCTATTTCTATTTAATATAATCTTTATGTATGTAGGAATAATGAATAAAATAGTGGATGAATGATTTGTTGAACATTTACATTTACAATTTGGCAAGCACAATGCCAATCACCAAGGAGATAATGCAATATAATCTTTATGTGTATATCTATCATATATATATATATATATATATATATATATATATATATATGCCTTTATTTAATCGCCAGGTGCTTTGCTAAGCACCTTAATAAATATTATTTAGTTCACACTATGTGCACATGTATTCAGAGGTAAGGCATGAACCTGTGTCTAAATACATATATTTGCCTATGCATACATAACTTTATATATACATGTACATTCATGCATACGTTTGTTTAATGCCATTGTACTTGCAAGTTTATCAAGGGATTTCCAGAATTAATTCTTCCTCCACACCTCTCTTTCTCTCAGTAGGACAATATTTTTGGCAGTGAAATTTTTCTTTTAGGGTTACCCAAAAGACACATAACATCCCTATACAAAAGGATTTTCAAGACTTAAGGTCTTGACTAATGTTTTTTCAACCAATTTTTATTTAAGATCAATAGCTTAATTGCAAATCCAGAGAGTTTGGCTCATGAGTAAATCCAAGTGCACTCAAAACAGGACTATCAATTCTTTTGCATGTGGATAATTCTTGATTGTCCTTCTACTCCTCTTTCCAAGTAATTAATATTGTTCAGAGCTCCTGGGGCCCTGGGACAGAATGGCTTCATCTCCAAAATTGTGTATTACTCATATTATTTGACGGTATAGAATTGTGACCATGAAATGTATTTGTTATATGAAGCATTTTTTTTAAAGCATGTTTCCTCTCAAATGCATTTCTATAGGAAAATAATGCAGACAAGGTCACTAAGCAATGTCATAATAAAAGAATGCCTCACCTTAATCTGGCCCAGTATCTGACTTCTACATCTGGTAAGTCTAACACAGGGGAAATATTAGTTTACTCATAATTGAGAGGGAAAGCTGATTTTCAATAGGCAGTAATTGCAAGGGAAGGTCTGATATTATATACCCCACCAGTCAGACTAGGTAACAGTCCTAGACTTTGAAAGTACAATAGTTATATTATACTGCCATCCACTGACTGGTTGTTGTAAGGTTTATTTGGTAACATCCATCCGCTGCTTAACTCCCACTTAGCTTAATTCCTGCTGAAGGACCAGACATCCCCAGACAGATACACTCCCAATTCATTTCCTCCTGCAATGATAACTGTGAAATTTACCCAGCTCACAAAGGAAGAGAAATAATTTCTCTAATAGCCTTAATGGGTTTTTAGAGCCTTTGGCTAGAAGCCAAGTTAGATTTACACTGTAAACGGCAAAAGCACTGCAGCCAAGGAAGAGAGAATACAGGGCTCAGTGTGAGCTTGTGTGTTTTACTGTCAGATAAATTTCAGAAGAGATGTTTTAATTGAGCCCCCTAAGCAGTGATGGGTTCACCCTAGCTTTTCCTCACTACATTAAGGGATGTAAGTGTAAACTAATCGTCCTTCAAAGAAATAATAAATCACAAGTCTATTGTAGAATTAGATTTTCCTTTAATTAAGGTTATTGAAATAAACAGTACAGGAGATGCTCTGGACTTATTTCATGTTAAATGTTAGTTCCACTTTCTCTACTAAATTTTAGAATATCATTTAATTCAAAAGAAGCTTAAAGAAAAGAAAGTGAAAAAGAAAAGACCTCCAAACATCCAGAAAGGTACATTGAAGTCAACAGAGATCATTCTGAAATAGACTATGGTAAATCCTTCAGTTATTATCCAATGGGTCACATAAAGTCCTTCAAGTTAAACCCTTACATAAAAGTATAGATTCTATTCACTAGGAAACGAAATTGCAAATAATTCCCAGAATACAATTAAAAGAATTAAAGCAAAATTTTAATTTCTTAATGATTTTTTCCAATATAAGTCTATCAGAAGGACACAAAAGACTGAAAAATACATTGTGAGCATTATGTAACTCAAATGTGAGCTTTCAAGAGTTCCACAAAATTGGTAGTTTTTATGTACACAACTTGGAGCTCAGAGTATGTGAAATCTAAGGTCACACTACAGGTTTCAAAGTAGAACCTAAGACAACTGACCTATCTGAAGAGTCTTTTCACATCAACTTGATGTACCTGGAAGATTATCAAAGTTCATATATCCATATATATAAATACATATACAAGTTTTCAAGTGTATAAATATTAATATTGATCTCTATGTTTGGAATAGATTGTTCACCTTTAAAAGAATTAGAATGAATTACTGTGCACTCTTTAAAACATGGCATTGTAAGAAAGAGTAAGGACACCAACAATAGGACATCTAGGTGGTGCAGTGGATAGCACTTAGGTCCTGGAATCAGGAAGACCAGAGTTCAAACCCAGTTTCAGGCTTAACTGAATGACCATAGAAAAGTCCATCAGCTGTAGAAAGAAATGGAAAACCCCTCCAGTATCTTTTTCAAGAAAATCTCAAATGGAGTCACAAAGAGTCAGACATGACTGAAATGCCATAGCAACAACAACTACCAACAATGACTAAAATTTACAGGAAAAACTATGTAGTTGTATGATAGATGACTGGAGAAATTTGAATGGAAAGAGAAAGGAATACACAAATATTGACCATGTATTAGGGCATTAATCCTCACAATCAAATGCAGAGAGGTGGATATATTAAATAGATCATTTTCAGATCGTGATGAAAAAATAAAACTCATGTGTAATAAAGGGCCATGGAAAATTAGACTGGGGGCAGCTAAGTGCTGCACCAGCCCTGAAGTTAGGAGGACCTGAGTTCAAATCCAGCCTGAGAAACTTAATAATTGCCCAGCTGCGTGACTTTGGGCAAGTCATTTTACCCTATTTAACCTTAACCTTAACTAAATACAATTTAAAAAAGCTGACTAAAAATTAATGGGAAACTAAATAGTTTAATTTTAAAGAATGAAGGGATCAAACAACAAATCACAGAAATAATTAATAATTTTCTCGAAGACCAAGGCAATAAGGAGACTGTATACAAAAATTTGTGGGATAATGCATTTATTAGAAGAAATTTTATATTTTTAAAATCTTATATGAATAAATGAGAAAGAAAAGCTCAATGAATTAGTTATACAACTAAAAATGCTAGAGAAAGATCAAATTAGAAATCCTTAGTTAAATACCAAATTAGAAATTCTGAAAATCAAAGGATACAATTGAAAGTAAAAAAATTATTGAAGTAATAAATAAAACTGAGTTGGTTTTATGAAAAAACCCTATAAAATAGATAAATATTAGGTTAATTTGATTTTAAAAAAGAAAGAAAACCAAATTACCATTATCAAAAATGAAAAAAGCAAGCTCACCACAAATGAGAAGAAAATTAGAGTAATAATTCTATTTTGTTCAACTGTATACACCAGTAAATTTGACAATCTAAGTAAAATGGATGAATATTTATAAAAATGTAAATTTCTTAGATTTAACAGAAGAGAATATTAAGTGCTTAAATTTCAGAAAACAAATAGAACAAGTCATCAATGAACTCCACAAGAAAAAATATCCAGGGAAGTTTCACAATTGAATTTTAAAGAATTCACATTTTTAAAGAACAATTCATTCCAATTCTAAATAAACTATTTGAAAATATAGGTGAAGAAGCAGTTCTACCAAATTTCTTCTATGACAACAATATGGTGCTGATACCTAAACCAGGAAGAGTTAAAAAGAGAAAGTCCAATTTCCCCAATGAATATTAAGGCAAAAAATTTAAAAGAATATATTAACAAAGTGGTTATCACTAGAATAATACACTATAGTCAGATAGAATTTATAATGGGAATGTAGGGTTCTATTGATATTAGGGAAAAGATCAGTTTAGATAATAATGATTATTTCAGTAGATTCCAAAAAAAAGCTTTCGACTAAAAAAAAGTACCCATTCCTATTAAAAACATATCAGAGCATCTAAATAAATGCAGTTTTCCTTAAAACTACACACACATATCAAGCATTATATATAATGGAGATAAACTAGCAGCATTTTCAATGAGATCAAGGAGGCCTGTTTTATCACCACTATTATTCAATATTATATTTAAAATGTTAGCTTTAGCAATAAGTGAAGAAAAAGAAATTGGAATTAGATTAGGTAATGACAAACAAAACTAACTCTTTGCAGATGATATGATGGTATACTTGGAGAATTCTAGAAAATTAACTAAAAAGTTTACTTGAAAGAATTAGCAACCTTAGCAAAAGTTGCAGAATATAAAACATAAACATTTCTATATATTACCTATTAATCCCAGCTGCAAGAGAAAGAGAAATTTCATTTAAAGCATCTGTAGGGGAACTTCCAGCCAAGATGGCAGAGAGAAACCAGGTCCTGGCACTAAGGTCTCCTGATCTTCCCTCATATATAATATGAAACAAACCTCTTAATAGAAATCTGATTGACAAAACCCAGAAAGAGTAGCTAGGAGAAGAACACCTACCTCAAGGTCTGACTTTGGGGATTGTGGGTGAGCCAGCAGGGGAGGGGTGAGAGCTGGACTAACCTAGGATCAGCCCCAGAAGCTTTCACTATGGGAACTGCTCCAAGAAACAACTAGAGAATGGAAGTGTGGAGGTGGGACTCATCGTCTGGGGCTTACCAGAAGGGCTGAAGGGAGAGTTCCAGGCTTCAGCATCCCCTACTGGCCAGGTGGAGTCATTAAACTCAATGAGCAAAGCCTCTAGCAACTGCTACAGGCTGGCCCACATGAAGTTACTAAACCCAGTGAGTAAAGCTTCTAGGGATCCCAACACTATCCTCTGTGAACCAGCCCCTCCCCCAACACAAGATCGTAAGAAAATGAAGAAAGACAAGCGGAAAGCAGAGTCCATAGAAAAATTCCTATAAGAAAAAGACCCTAACTCAGAGAGAGGAAATTATGATTTGGTCTCCAGCACAGAAAGACTTCCTTGAAGAAATCAGGAAGGAGTTTAAAAATCAATTGGTAAATTTGGGAGAGAAAATTAAATCCTTGCAACAAGCAAACAAATCCTTGGAAAATATTATTGGACAAATGCAAATGAAAATAATTCTCTCAAAACCCCAATTGGTCAAATGGAAAACCCTTACAAAACTAGAAATGATAAATTGGAAAAGGAGTTGCAAAAGGTAAATGAAGAAAATTTTCTCTAATAAAAAAGAATGGAGTCTGTGGAAACCAATGACTTCATAAGACAACAAGAATCTGTTAAACAAAACCCCAAAATTGAAAAAAATAGAACAAAATGCAAAATATTTCATCAGCAAAACCACTTACCTCAAGAACTGATCAAGAAGGGAGAATCTGAGAATTATTGGCATTCCTGAAAACATTGAAGAGAAAAAAAAGCCTGGACTTAATATTATAGTATTTAATGATGGAACACTGCCCTAATATAGAACCAGAGGGCAAAATAGTTATTGAAAGAATACATCAATCCTCTTTGGAAAGGGATCACCAAAATGAAAACACCAAGGAATATTGAGACCAAATTACAGAACTATCAGATTAAAGAGAAAATCCTGCAAGAAATGAGAAAGAAATAATTTAGATACCAAGGAACCATAGTACAGATTGTGCAGGACCTGGCTGCATCAACATTAAGGGATCAAAGGGCCTGGAATGAGATATTCTGAAAAGCAAGGGAGCTTGGAATGAAGCCAAGAATCCATTATACAGCAAAACTGAGCCTTCTCTTCCGGGGGGGGGGGAGATGAACATTTAATGAAATGGGAGACTTCCAACTTTTCCTGATCAAAAGACCAGAGGTTAATAGAAAATTTGAACATCAAACAGGAGACTCAAGAGACAAATGAAAAGCTAAAATGAAAAGGGGGGGGTAAAATATCTGTAGGGGCAGCTAGGTGGTGCAGCGGATAGGGCACCAGTCCTGGGGGACCTGAGTTCAAATCCTACCTCAGACACTTAATAATTGCCTAGTTTTGTGATTTTGGGCAAGCCACTTAACCTCATTACCTTGAATAAATAAAATTTAAAAAAAATAAAGTGTTTATAGACAACATAAAATCCTTGAGATTCTAGTCTACTTGACAAGACAAACTCAGATATTATATGAAAATATTAATAAAACACTTTTCACACAAACATAATGACATCTAAAAATGTTATTTGTTCAGGGGTAGGCTGTGCTAGTATAGTAAAAATGACAATTCTATCTCAGTTAAATATTTTTTTTTCAGTGTCATACCAAACACCAAAAAACATTTTATTGAGTTAGGGGGAAAAAAGAGTAACACAATTCATATGGAGAAAAAAAAGAAGCAAATGAATGGAGAAGAAACAAATTGAAATTCATCTTGAATTTTTGACTCCAATATTATTATTAGAGATCTATAAACTATCTTAAAGACTTTCTATAGAAGTTATTGCTGTTTATCCTTTGTTCTTTTTTTTTAGTTTTTTTTTTTTGGAAGGCAATGGGGTTAATTGGCTTGCCCAATGCCACACAGCTAGGTAATTATTAAGTGTCTGAGGCCTGATTTGAACTCAGGTACTCCTGACCCCAAGGCGGGTGCTCTATCCACTGTGCAACCTAGCCACACCTATCCTTTGTTCTTGAAGAAAACCAATAATGATGTCTTCATTTGCAAATGAATTGGGTCTTAATGAAATAAAGCTGCACAAAGTTATCAGTCTTACTCTCAGAGTCAGGGAAATACAGAGGCAAGAAAATGGTCATAATCTGAAATCTAATGAATGACTTTGACCTTTCTAATATTATTCCCAGGTTTCAGTTTTGTCTGGGGCAATGCCCATTCTGTAACTGATGATGAGGTAAAAATCGACACAAAGATGGCCTAACATCATTATGCATTAAATATCTATTGGAGAAAAAGACCCTCAAAATTTCTGGTCAAAAAAAAAAGCATTACTTCAAACATTCATTTTAAGTTATCAAAATCTATACAATGAGACATAGAAATGAGTTCTAAAAGAACCCAAAGGATTATAGGAAAAAAACGATCAATATAATCTTATTAAAAAATTGAAAGAGTATATATAAGTATGTATAAAACTGGTCACCAATTCACAGATTAAAAGAAAATGTTTTTGAGATACTTGAAACATATCATGATCTTTTGATTTTTAATTAAAATGAACTTTGCTATATTTTCTTTCTAAGTGCTCTGATTTTTAGAACTTTTTATTTTTGGAAAAGATGGTTTCTGTATCTGTTAATGAAAGAGAGTGGGATTATGTTAGGCTAAAGAGTAACAGCAACAGATTTTTTCATGCTAATGTTATGATGGGTAGATTTTAAAATATATTTTGTAATTCATAATAGTATCATATATTGTAGAGAAGTTATAAATTAATTAGCATCTCACTGATAAAGTTGAAAGAAAAAAATGTAGTTCTTACTTCAGATTAAAGAGTGACTGCAGAAATGTTATATATATTTGGTGTTATCCTTACCAAGTGGATCATAGTGCCTCTTTGCTATCCTAGTAAAAACAAATTTCCATTCCTAATAAATTTTATTTTTGCTCATTCTTTTCAAGCCTTTTCAATCTACATAAAAGATGTGTAAGTGTGTGCATGTGTGTGTATTTATGCATATACATACATATTTACATTCATATTTAAACAAGTGAATGAAATAAATTATATTCTAATGAAATAAAAAGCTACCACCTTATCAAAGTGCTTTAACCAAAATGGTAAATCCAAGTATACAAGTACATATACAGATATATAAATATATATGTAAATATACATATATATAATAAATTTTATATGTGCATATATTTAAATACACATAAATAAACATACATGCACATAGTTTCTTCTCCCTGCAGGATATCACATAAATGTACCATTAAATTTAGTATCAGTGATAGTTCTATTTCTGTCTAGATTCTGTGGGCAAGTGTGAATGAATCCAAATGTACAATACTACCTTTCATCAAATTTGGGCTTTTCTTTCTGGAATGCTTATTTAAGAGAACTGAGTAGCAATCCTGGGCATATCTCTCCATTTGTATGGAATAAAACTTAGAAGAAAATAATCCCTTCCTCAAGAAGGCTTGTCTTTAGGCCTTAAACATGCAAAGTAATCACTTGTGTCACAATAGGAATTAAATAAAGGTTATTTGATTTACAAAACTGATACTTTTTTGAAGTAATTAATGTGTTAGGTACTTCAAAAAAAAATCCCACTGCAAATTCATCAGTGGAAGTTGGAATTTAAGAAGAGTCTACAGCAATTCCTTCTGAAAGAAAAAAAAAAGTTGGTTCAATTAACTCATGACCCCTTTATTTTATTTGCTTTCTAAGTTTACAATTTCCTATAATGGACCTTCTTAAAATAGAACATTCTTATAGTTTCAGTGCTCTATACCTAATTTATTTTTCTTCAATTTCTTCCTCATATTATTATTTCATTGTTATAAAGATTCAAGATGGTCAGAGAGAAATGGGAAGCTCAGAGTATGGTAAATATTCAATCAATATATTCATTGGATGGAAAAATATGGAAATTTTTTCAAGATTAATGATAGATGGACTATATAGAAGGACAAAGATCCAGAGGCAATATCAAATATCATTTATAAGTAAGTTTCTAAAATTTCCAAAATTTTAGTTGAGAGATATAACCACTTTAGGTGAGAGGTGTTTTGGTCCAGTCACATATGGAATACAAACAATGTCTGCTTCCCCTTCTTCCTATCCTTGATAATTCATATTATATTTGTTTTACGTTGGTTCCTTCATAAAGTAAAAAAAAAAGTAGAAAAGAATGTCAATTTTAATATTCTATTTTCAGAGCAACATTGACTTCAAGAATTCTTTTTCATGTTACATACCATTGTGTATCACATATAGAGGAACTCTGGAGTAACAAATATAGAATCAGGTTTGAAATCAATAAGACCAGGATTTCAGTCCTGACTTTATCATACACTATGTGACCCTGGGAAAGTCTTTGATCACTTTCTGTGCTAGAATTCTTCTTGAGATTAAAAATTAGAGATAGGCTGAGGCAACCAACTTCCCTGTGAAGTCAAATCAAATCTAAGGAGACTATCATTTATATTTAAATCATGCACCTAATTCCTAAAATAGCACCAAGAAGCCTAAAAGCCCTAGAGATATATTTCTGCAAAATTAATATCTCTCTGGTATTGATTGAAGATCCTTAATATAAGGTTGAACTATCCCCAATGACTACTTCTTCTGGGAAACAGGATCAAATTGATGACTTGTGGCATCCTCTACCGGTTATGATAAAATAAGATAAGTTTTGGTAAGCATTAAAGAGAAGAGAAAACTGAGAATGGTAGTAAGTAGAGGAAGATGATGTCTAATTCTAAAATTGTGTATCCTCTCTAGATGATGGGGAAATAAGGGTTCTAGTAAAGGGAGGGCAGACTAAGGAATATGAAAAATGACCAACTGGGAGGCAAGGTAAGGTGAGACTGCTAAGGAAGATGTAGCACTGAACTAGATAAACTATAGAACTGGGACATTTTCCTTATCTGTGTGTTCTTTACACTTCAGAACCTCATTTGCAAATCTCAACCACTAAAAAGATTTAATGATCAACTTAATATATATTACATTATATATATATATATATATATATATATATATGCATAGTCTAAGTCACTACCCTGAGTGCTAAAATTACATCTACAATTTCCTGCTCCATATCTATACTGATATGTCACATTGACCCATCAACTAAATTCATCTTCTTATACCACTCCCCCCCCCCAAAAAAAAACCCTGAGCCTGCTTCCAGGATCTCTATTGCTATTGATAAAATCTCCAGTTCTATACTTTCCATTTCTTCCCATTTTCAATTAGCCATCCTATTCTATAGAAAATATTTTTACATCTCACATTTTCCCCTTCTTTATACTCACAGAAGACACTGTTATATTTCATTTTCATTCCCTTCTGTCCACACTATAGGATTACAGGATTTAGAATTGAATGGGATCTTAGAAATCATTTGGTCCAGTTAAGTTATTTTACAAATGAAGTAAATGAGATCTAAAGAGATGA
Source organism: Macrotis lagotis (assembly GCF_037893015.1). Lineage (NCBI taxonomy): Eukaryota > Metazoa > Chordata > Mammalia > Peramelemorphia > Peramelidae > Macrotis > Macrotis lagotis. The sequence continues at coordinate 337,325,879 of NC_133666.1, forward strand.
AAGTCATTTATGCAGGAAAATTCAAATTTAGACTGTAAGACTTTAAATTAGGAGAACTTCTAAACCTTACCAATTCTATTGTAATGTTTTCAAGACTAACATTTCTCTTTTCAGTTTCTTTTTTATCATTAGTCACACAGCTGTCCAAATAACTATCATAAATGGATAGGACTATTTAGTCACTTGCAAAAAAAGAGGGGGTTGATTAATATGACTGATAAAGTACTTTCTGATTCATTAAATATTTAATGATAAAAATGTGTTAACCTTAGTCACTCTAGATCTCAAAATCTCTTGGGGATTATCTACAGGTTAAAATAGAAATCCCTTGCTATTAAAAGCCCTCAATAATTTATATCTGTCCTTCCATCATGTTACTTTCAAAGACCCTGTGTTTCAGTCAAACTCAATTACTAGATATTCTCTGTTTGTCTTTCCCTTTTATGACTTTGTATTCAAATAGAACATCCTGTCTGTAATACATTACTTCTCCTTACTGTATGTAAAAAAGCTTCACTTTCTAAAAGAATGAGAAGGCAAATTTAAAGATATAGGTCATCTTTTAACTCTGGTATAATTAGACCATTCTTAGTAGGGATAACAGCCAGGACTCTCCTTCCATTTAGTTGAACAGAAGAATTTGGATAAAGTCCATGAATCATAACTTCACCCTGAAATTCATCAAATCCAACTGCAAAATTTTACAGATTAGAAAACAGAGCTCATCAGGGTGAAGACTTGCCCAAGATCACACAGTAGTAAATTCTAAAAGCAGGTCCAATAAAAGATCCTCTGACACTGTCCTGTGTGTTTTTTCTCCCATTCTCCCATGATTGGAATACTAATTACCACTTAAAATATGCTTCCCCAAAACTAAATATAACTTTTTTATTGGTTATTTCCTGAATAATATGACCTGAGCCACATTTCCCCATAATCACAAAAACCAAAAAAACTCTTTCCCACTCAATTGTCACCACTGTGTCTAGAAAGCCTTCCATTCTATTCCCAAGTAATCATTCATTCCTCCTATATTCTGGGAACACTTTGTGTAGATATCTTCTAGGTGTATTCACAAGCTATCTTCTGTCACACTGGTTTGTATTGCATATATAGACCACAATATATAGACATTAATAACCTGAAAGTCCCTTGAAGGCAGGGACTCTGTTATTTTTATTTATTTTTGTATATTCAACTGCTTTGCATAGTGCCTTGCAGAGAATAGATCCTTGCACAATGTTAATTTAATGACAAGACTGTAACAAATATTATTTTCTATAGCATAATGAATCCCATGACAAAGGCTCTTAAACTAGGACTTATTCACTCAAAGTCATTCCAATGTCTGAATTCATTTTTGTGATTTACTTAAATCGTGAAACTCATCTTCTGGCCATCATGGAAGCCTTATCTATTGAGATAATCACATGATTTCTGTTGGTTTTACTATTGGTATGTTTAACTATGTTGAATGTTTTCTTAATGTTGAACCATCCCTGCCTGCCTGGTATAAATCCAATCTGATCATGGTATATTAACTTGATAATAACTTACTGTAGTCTCATTGGTAAAATTTTATTTAAGATTTTTGCACCAATATTCATTGAGGAGATTGGTCATTAATTTTCATTGTCTGTTTTGGTTCTTCCTGATTTGGGTATCAGCACCATGTTGGTGTCATGAAAGGAGTTTGTCAGAACTTCTTATATTTTTAAAAATAGTCTAATTAGAATAGGAATTAATCGTTTCTTAAATGTTTGGTAGAATTCACTTGTAAAACCATCTGGACCTGGAAACTTTTTCTTAGGGAGTTTATTGATGGTTTCTTCAATTTCTTTTTTCTGAAATGGGGTAATTTAAGTAATTTAATTACTCTTCTGTTAATCTGGGCAGTTTGTAGTTTTGTAAATATTTATCCAATTCACTCAAGTTGTTCAATTTATTGGCATATGGTTTGGAATTATCTCTTTAATTTCCTCCTCATTGGTGGTTAGTTCACCCTTTTCATTTTTGATAATGGTAATTTGGCTATCTTCTTTCTTTTTTAAAAAACAAATTAACCAGAGATTTGTCTATTTTATTGGCTTTGTCATAAAACCAACTCTTAGTTTTATTTATGGGATCAATGGTTTTCTTGCTTTCCAATTTATTACTCTCTCCCTTGATTTTCAGAGTTTCTAATTGGGTTTTTAATTGGGGATGTTTAATTTGTTCTTTTCCCCTAGCTTTTTTAGTTGTATAACCAATTCATTGATCTTTTCTTTCTCTATTTTATTCATATAGACATTTAGAGATATAAAGTTTCCCCTCAAAACTTTCTTGGCTGCATCCCATAAATTTTAGTATGATGTCTCATTATTATCATTTTCTTGGATATAATTATTTATTATTTCTATTATTTGCTGTTTCATCCACCAATTATTTAAGATAAAGTTATTTAATATCATTTAGTTCTTGGTTTATCTTTTCCTGACCCTTTATTACATGTGATTTTTATTGCATTGTGGTCTAAGAAGTGTGTATTTATTACTTCAGCCTTTCTACATTTGATTTTAGGTTTTTTTGCCCTAGGAAATGGTCAGTTTTGGTGAAGGTGCTGTTCTACCAAGAAAAGGGTATATTCTTTTTCATCCCCATTAAGTTTTTTTTTCCCAGCAGTCTATCATATCCAAGGTTTCTAAGATTTCATTCACCTTTGTAACTTCCTTCTTATTTATTTTGTTGTTAGATTTATCTAGTTCTGAGAGAAGATTGACATCTCCCATTATTAAAGTTTTGCTTTCTCTTTCTCCATGTAACTTACTCAACTTTTCCTCTAGGAATCTGGATGCTATACCACTGGGTGCATACATGTTTAGTAATGACATGGCTTCATTCCCAGTAGTGCCTTTTAAGAAGATGTAGTTTCCATCCTTATCCCATTTAATGATATTGATTTTTGCTTTTACTTTGTCTAAAGTTTAGTATTGCTACCCCAGATTTTTTTTACTTCCACTGAGGCATAATATATTTTGCTCCACCTTTTACCTTCACCCTGTGTGTATATCTCTCTGCCTTAAATGTGTTTCTTGTAAACAACATATAGGATTCTGGTTTTTAATCGATTCTACTATCCTTTTCTGATTTATGTGATAGTTCATCCCATTCACATTTACAGTTAAGATTACTAATTCTGTATTTCCCTCCATGCTATCTTTCTCCATTTATATTTATCTCTTTCCTTTTCTCTTATTTCTCCTCACCAAATTTTACTGACTTTCCCCTTTGCTTTTTCTTTTAAAAATTTAACTTTCAGTTTGTTTTCACTTATACCTTCCTTTCCCTTTTATCAATCCCTTCTTCCTTTATCTTTTCCCTATTCCCAGTCCCCCCCTTTCCTGTAGATTCTTAGATTTTTAAATCCAAGTGGGAACGTATCTTATTTCCTCACTGGGCTAAATCTATTGAATAAAATTTACTTAGTATTCACATTCTCCCTTCTTTCCCTTTAAAATTGTAAATATTTGTGCCTCTTCCTTTAGTGCTCTAATATTATTGTTCAGGTATCATCAATAAAAGTTTGGTTATTTGATTGCTTGATAAGCTCCTATTTTTATGAAGATATCATCACAGATTGTTTACTTGTTTGATAAGCAGCATTGACTCAAATTGCATCAAATTATAATTATAATCATTTGTTGCCATACCCCCCTTTCAAGTATCTTTTAAGTGCACATAATCCTCCTGACAAGTCAATGTATCATCCAAAACTATATAATTTCCTGAACTATTTGTATCCCTCCCCCCAGGCCTACTTTCTTTCATACTTTACCTCCCCCTCCCCACCCAGGGTACTTAGCACCTAGTTAAGTGGCACAGGACCTATTGTCTCTCTCACTTTACCCTGCCTCCCCACCCAAGGTACTTAACACCTTTTTATGTGAATCAAGGTCTAAGGTGTCCCCCCTCCCCACCCAAGCATGTACCATAACTTGTTTAGCAATTTTCCCAATTGATAGTCATCCCAACAGTTTCCAATTCTTTGGCATAACAAGAAGAACTTCTATGAACATTTTAGAACATGTGGAACTTTTCCCAAGTTTTATTATTTCTTCTGGATATAGACCTAGTTTTATTGCTCTTTGGGCATAATTCTATTGCTCTCCAAAAATGCTGGATCCATTCACAACTCCACCAGAAATTCATCAATATCCCAAACCTCCTACAAACTCTCCAACATTGATCATTTTCCCTTTTTCTCAATATGGTCAATCTGACAGGTGTGAGATGATACCTCATAGTTGTTTTAATTTGCATTTCTCTAATCAATAATGATTTGGATCATTTTTTCATATGGTTATATATAACTTTAATTTTTTAAATTTGAAAACTGTTTGTTCATATGCTTTGACCATTTATCACTGTGGAATGACTTGTGACTTTGTAAATTTGATGTAATTCTCTATATACTTTAGAAATGAGAACTTTATAGAACTCCTAGTTGTGAAGATTGTTTCCTAGCTTTGTTTTTCCTTCTAATTTAGGCAGCATTGATTTTATTAGAGCAAAAACCTTTTAATTTCATATAGTCAAAATCATTCATTTGCAGTTTATAATGTTCTCTAATTCTTGTTTGGTCATAAATGTATCCCCTTTCTATATATCTGATAGATAGAGTATTTCCTGGTCTAATATTATGTCTATGGTTTCACCCTTTATGTCTAAATCCTATACCCATTTTGACCTCATTTTGGTAGAGGGTGTGAGATGTGGGTCTTTGCCTAATTTTTGCCATCCTATTTTTCAGTTTTCACAATAGTTTTGCCAAATAGTGAGTTCTTATCCAAGAAGTTGATAGCTTTGGGTTTGTCAAATACTAAATTGCTATAGTCATCTACTTTGACTCCTTTAGAACCTATTCTAATCTACTGATCTATTTCTTAACCAGTACCAGACGTTTTGATGCCTGCTGCTTTATTGTATAGTTTTAGATCCAATAGAGCTAGGCCTTTACATTTTTTTTTTCATCATTAACCTTGGCATTCTTAAACTTTTGTTGACCCAGAATGAATTTTGTTACTATTTTTTTCTAGTTCAGGCAAACAGTCATTTGGTAGTTTGATTGGTATGGCATTGAATAAGTAATTTAATTTGGATAGAATTGTCATGTTTATCATATTAGCTAGACATAATCATGAGCAATTGACATTTTTCCAATTCTTTAGATTTGAGTTTATTTGGGTGAGAGGTGCTTTATAATTATGTTCATACAGTGTCTGGATTTGTCTTGGAAGGCGTATTCCCATGTATTTGTTATTGTCTATAGTTACTTTAAATAGAATTTCTCTATCTCTTGCTATTGGACTTTGTTGATATTCTCTGTCTCTGTCTCTGTCTCTGTCTCTGTCTCTGTCTCTGTCTCTGTCTCTCTCTCTCTGTTTTTCTGTTTCATTTCTCTATCTGCCTGATGCTGTCTTTGTATCTCTCTCCCTCTCTCTTTCTTCATCTCTCCCTCTCTCTTTTTTCTTGTCTGTCCCTTCCCCCTTTCTCCTTTTCTCTTTCCTAAAAATATATAACTGATTTTTTCATTCATTAAACCTGTATTTACTTTGCCCTACCAGTCTTCAAATATTTGGTTGAATATTTGTGTATATATGCATATATATATATATATACTTACTCAAATTCATACACATATGTGAATACACAAATATATAATGTACATATGCATACATATCCAATTATATACACAAATATGAGTATATGATTTATATATGCAAAATAGATCATTTATTTCAGAGAACTTAAAGTCAATAATTGGATCATACAAGAAAGCAACCTAAATGAAAGCTATATTTTTTCATAGCCTTTCCCTTCAGTAAATTTATTTTTTTCTTGATTTAAAGTCATTAAAAATTTTACATAGTATGCTATTTTCCCTATTTACATGTAAAACTGTTAACATTCATTTGTAAAACATTTGAGTGCTGTATTCTCTCCCATTTTTCTTCCCCATTCAACTCACTGAGTAGGCAACTAATTCAACATAGGTTATATATATTATATATATAGTCTTGAAAAAAATTCCATACGAGTCATGATGTGAAAGAAAACATAGACTAAAAAAAAACTCAAGAAATATAAAATAAAAAATGTATGCTTCAATCTGCATTCAGACACAAACATTTCTCTCTGGGAATGGATAGCATATTTCATCATAATTCCTTCAAAGTTATTTTGAATCATTGTATTGTTGAAAATAGCTAAATCATTCACAGCTGATCATCTTCTAATATTACTGTAACTTTGTACACAGGATTTTCTCTTTGCTTCAGCTCATATACCTCTATCCAGGATTTTTTTATTTTTCTGAGAGCACCCAGCTCATCACTTCTTACAGCACAATAATATTCCACCACAATCAATAACACAATTTGTTCTGGTATTCCCCAATTGATGAGCAATGTTTGAATTTCAATTTTGTCTCTACCCCTTCCCCCCAGAAAAAAGCTGCTATAAATGTATATGTACATATAAGTCCTCTTCCTTTTGTTTTTTTAATCTTTTGGGGGGATACAGACCTAGCAGTGGTATTTATAGGGCAAGGAATAGGCTTGCTTGTATAGAATTTTAGGCAGAATTCCAAGTTGTTCTAAAAGAATAATTGAATCAGTCCATCACTTCACCACAGTGTATTATTGTCTCTTTCTTTCCTACATCTCCTTCAGCATTTGCCATTTTCTGTTTTTGTCCTGTTAACAAATGTAACAGTCATAAGGTTTTAATTCTTATTTCTAATTTTCATATTCTAATTTTTATTTCCCTTTCCTTTTTAAATTTTCATGCTTTGCTTCAGTTTTGAATTTGATAGTCAAATTTCAGCTCTGGTCTTTCATCAAGAATGTTTGAAAGTCTTCTTTTTCATTGAATATTCATTTTTCTCCTGAGGGATTTTACTCAGTTTTGCTAAGTAAGTGATTCTTGGTTATATTCCTAATTTCTTTGCCATCTGGAATCACATTCCAAGTCCTGCCATCCTTTAATGTAGGAGCTGTTATTCTTGTGTTATCCCTCTACACTATCTATGTTCTATATGGATTGAATTATTACTTGTTTCTTGAACTTTTCATTCTCTTTCTCACTTTCAACCATTCACACAATGTTTTGCATGTTCTCTTTGAAACTCTGCCTTCAAAATTCATCTTTCTCCCATAAAGATTCCTAAGATACTCTTAATTGGTATTTATCTCTCCTTTCTCCATTTATCTTATATTAACCTCTTTTTATACATGTCAAACTATTTGGGGAAAAAGAGAATGTGATTAATAAATATTTCCTGAATTATATTCATTTTCAAGAAATTCACTAATTGACTTATGGTTGAAATTAGATTATAATGGTAGTTAACTGATTAAGAGATTTTATTGACCCTTGGTCACCCTATGTGTATAATGCCTTATATTTATTGGGTAACTGAGATCTTTGTCCCTGCAGTTTTTATTAAATGTCACCAATTTTTGCAAAATAAATATTTTATATATATATATATATATATATATATATATATATATACATATATATATATATATTCCTAAATATTTTCCTTTGTATGTGTTCAAGAATATAATAAGCTTGCTTCATTTTACTTAAACCACTTTCCATTTATAGATGAAAAGACTATTGGTAGAAGTAGTAACCTTATAAGAGGCTATATTATACCATAATTCTTATTCAGAATCCAAATCTGACTTTTTCAATCTTGGAAATATAATCAGTTATCTCCCATTGATTTCCTCCTCTTCAACTATTCTGACAAAAGATATTTTTGAGACAGTCAATGAAGTAGAAAAGCTTTTATCTTGTTCTGTCATAGGGGTGGAGTACCTAAGTACACTAATATTGACTAAAGGTAAAAATGCAGGTGATTAAATTGCTCTAAATAACTCCAAGGATGAAAAGATGAATTTGTAGGTGTCAAGCATAGGCTACAGATGATTCAAAAACATAGAGAGAGGCAAAAATTTATCGTGTTCATCATGAAAAACAAGATAAATTGGTTTTAAGACTTCACCCAGAAGAAAAATAACCATTATATTCAATTAATCTACTGGAGTCCAAAAGTAAGGGAGATTTAAAAGGTTTTATTCTTCCTTTTTTGGGGAACATTTTTAAAAATTTTTATTTTGGAGAATGAAAATAGGGCCTGATTAATAAATATACACACATATGAATATATAAACTTGCAATACAGATATCTATACACAAGCCTGTGTGTGTTTATCTACACATTTAAATGAATTTACATGCATATATACATATATAGACATTTATAATGTGCACATTAAGGCATTTTAGAACTTTATACATTGTACTATGGCTATTAAGTAGTAGAACTAAGATTCATATAGAAGCTCCATGTCTAATTTGATATTGACTTGCACTATTCACTCATATTAAAATTCATAAGTGATTGGATGAATATGTTTAACTGGCTAACTGGGCTATAGTAAAAATATTAGGTGACAGAGAGAGCACTAGACCTGGAATCAGGAGTATCTTAGGTTCAGATCTTGCTTCAGACCTTTACTATCCAGGTGACTTTAGTTAAGTCACTGTACTTGTTTTACTCAGTTTCTTTGTCTGTAAAATGAGGAGTAATAGTAGCACCTACTTCCCATAGTTGTTTTAAGTTTTAAAAATGAACAATTATTGTAAAATGTGTCTCCTATATTATAGATTTTTGCTATTAGTTAAAGGAAAGTACCCAATCAAAGAATGGCACTCAGGTGAGCTTAAGGCATGTAATAATATAAATGGACTCTCTATAAGAAAAGGCTGAAGAGTGTTCAAAATATTATCATGCCAATACACAATAATTACCTAAAAAATTAAAATCCTACTTCTCTGAAATTTCCTCAAAAAGCAAAAAGATATGATTTGTAAAGATACTAGAGTGGTTGCTGTTTCTTTCTCCAGTTTATTTTACAGATAATGAGTTTAGGCAAACTTGTCCAGCGTGACACAAGTAGTGTTTGAAACTGGATTTGAATTCATGAAGATGAGTCTTCCTGATTCCAAGTCTAGCATTCTATCAACTGACATCAGACTTCCCTATAATTTAGAGAGATGCAGTAATTTCATCAGTACATGGAGGTCTTGGCAGGGGACTTTATCTTCCAATATTGTTCATGAACATTTCAGTTTTTGGTGACAAAATTATAAACCCAATATACATATTTATTTATATATGTATCTCACAAGTCTATGAGATATTGTAACTGGATTTATTATAAAAGAAATGAACATGCATATGGAACTCCATTTCAGAGAAGTAACAATCTAAGCAAAACATTTAATATTTATGAAATTTCAAGAAAGGGAGGAGAAGGAATAGACATTTTCTCTTAAATTGGAAACCAACCTTAAAGTTTCAGAATGTTGAGAGTTGGATGGACCCTCAATGATTAATCTCCTTTAATTCATCAAATATAAACCCCAACCAAATACCCCAATGATATCTAACTTCATTTTAGGAGTACCTATTAAGGTACTACATTTTGTTATGGGCAACTCAAAGAATTAAGAAAATTTCAATATGGAATAGTAATAAATAGTAATAAAATAGTATTGATAGTAATAAAACAGTAACAAATAGTAATAAAACTGTTTATACCCTTTGACCCAGCAATTCCAATCCTAGGTCTCTATCCAGAAGAAATTTTTTAATAAAGGCAAAAGTCTTACATGTTCCAAAATATTCATAGTGACTCTTTTTGTAGTGGCTAAGAATTGGAAATTGAGGGGAGGCCCATCAATTGGGGTATGACTAAACAAGTTATGGAACATGAATACTATGGAATACTATTATTCTATAAGAAATTATAAATGGTGGGATTCTAGAGAATCATGGAATGACTTATGGGATCTGATGTTGAGGGAAGGGAGCAAAACCAAAAGAACAATGTACACATAAGCAATATCATGAGATAAACAACCTTTATGGAAGCAGCTCCTCTCAGCAGTTCAGAGAGCTAAGACAACTGTATTAGGCTGGTTATGGACAACATTATCCACATCCAGAGGAAGAAAAGCAAAACAAAACAAAACAAAACAAACAAAACATAAAAAATGACCATTCAGAATCTGATGAACACTATAAAAATTGTATCTTATAAATCTTTTTCTTTTAATAAACATGTTCATCAAAAATATGTATGTACAATGCTAACCTATTTGCCCCTGAGCGTATGGGGGTAGGAACGAAGGGTAGAAGGAAATTTTGTAACTTAAAAATATACATGTGCATATGATAGAAGATAAATTAATTAGCTAATTAATTAATTTTTAAAAAACAAAGCATTGAGAAAATTTCAGGACTAAATTTGCTTCTCTTCAACTTGTTGCTCCCAAGGGCATCCAGAATAAATCTCATAATCCTTTTTTCTTTCAACCTTTCAAATACTTGAAGGTAATAATCATTTCTCCTGACAATGCTTTACTCCAGGATCATTGGGTGGTTGGTTCTTATCCCTTGTTATTAAAGAAGACCAAAATGACATCAATATTTTTGAGACAAATTACAATATGTCTGACTGTGGCTGATCAGTCCAATAAGAGGTCAGAATGCTCTACCACAGGTCAGGCAAAAATAGTCCATGTGAACACCTGGGATGGATATTCTGAATTTACATATGTCAACTTTCCTTTGAACTGCTTCAATTCTTCCCTTCTCATAGAGTGTGACACCCTCTCTAATGAGGGCATGCCATGCTGGGTATCATATGCTAGTATCTCCCATGCTATACAATCAGTTCTAAAGTTCTTCAATGAGACAGTCATGATGTCACAGCATTGCTTCTTCTGACCCCTTTGTGAGCATTTTCCCAGTATGAGTTCTTCCTAAAATAATTTTTTTGCTAAGTGTATGTCTGGCACTCTAACAATGTGTCCAACCCATAGTAGTGTGCTCTCTGCAATAATGTTGGAATGCTAGGCAGTTTGTCTGGAGAAAGGACATCAGTGTCCAGTGTCTTCTCCTGTCAGGTGATTTTCAGAATCTTCCTAAGACAATTTAAATGAATGTGATTCATTTTTCTGACATGACGCTGGTAGACTGTCCAGGTTTCACAGGCAATGAGGTCAGCACAATGGCTCTGTAGACTTCAGTTTGGCATTTAGTCTAATACCTCTTCTTTTTCCCACACATTCTTTCAGAGTCTTTCAGAGTCTCCTAAATACTGAGCTAGCTCTGGAAATGCATATGTCAACCTCATTATCAATGTGTACCTCCTTGGAAAGGACACTGCCAAGGTATGTGAACTTGTCTACAGTACTCAAAACTTCTCCATATGCTGTAATCAATGCTTTTTTTCTTGGTGCTAATTGTTAGACCAAAATAAGTACAAACAGCAGAGAATCAATCCATACTTTGCTGCATCTCAGCTTCAGAGGCTACATTGAATGCACAATCATTTGCAAACAGAAGATTGTGCACCAACACTCCATTTTTGTCTTGGCTTGTAGCTTTCTCAAGTTGAAGAATTTGTCACCAGTGCGGGAGTTGACTTTGAGTCCATGTTCATCCTCAGTGAAGGCATTTAATAATATAAAAAATTAATATAAATATATAATAAATATATAATAAACATAATATAAAAAATATAAAATATATAATATAATATAAAAAGTATGGGAGCAAGGACACATTCTTTTTTACTCCATTGGTGACTGGAAAATCTTGAGAGCATCATTCACTGTCCAGAACCCAGGTATGCATGCAGACATGGAACTGATGAGCAATACTGATGAACTTCTCCAGGCAACTAAATTTTGATGTAATTTTCCATAAACCCTCATAACTGGTGGTGTCAAAGACCTTGGTCAGATCTATAGATGTTGTACACAAACCTCTGTACTATTCCTGGTCTTTTTCCTGGACTTGTCAGGTAGCAAACACCACATCAAGCACTCTTATACCCTTTCTAAAGTCACACTGGCTCTCAGGGAGGTGATCAGCTTCCAAGTGAAGGATCAGCCTAATGAGAAGAACTTTGGCAAGAATATTACCACCAATGACACCAGACCTATCATTATTTCTAATATAATATAGATTCAAGTCTCTACACCAACCTGGTTGTAGTCTTCTGAATGCTAATTCTGCTCATTACTATCTTTCTTAAATTGGTGTCTAGAATTGCTCACATATGTTCTGAACAGTATGGACTATAGAGGAATCAGGACATCTTATTACTTGACTCTCCCTGCTGATTATCACTCTGTCTCTCTTAATGCTGCCCATAATTGCAATATGATGTTATTAGTTTTTTTTATTATTTTGTTGTTGCTTTTGGGTACAGTATGGCAAATAGTTCTTCCTCAGATCTTCTTAGGACAAGGTACTGTACAACCATATATTCTCCACCTTTGACTATTGAAGATGATTATTTAATTATAGATCATATTTGTTTTTAACTATTTAATTTAATTTAAAAAATTTTTATTCTAATATTCAAATCTGTTAAGATCCTTTTGAATACGTGTTCTCATCCTGTACTTTAACTATTCTTCCCAATTTAGCATGATCTACAACTTTGATGAATAAGCTATCTGCAAACCTTTATTCTAACAATAAAACTTTAATATCACAAGGCCAAGATTAGATCCTTGGGATACCCACTTGTAGATAATCTGCCATATCTGTCATTCCTTCCAAAATGTTTCCACCTTCTTTCATTTCATCTTTATCCATGATGATCTTTTGCCTCAAATCTCATATAGCATTGTATTTTTCATCTCTCTAATGCCCTCATTATATAATATTGCAAAATAACTGTATGTCTCATTTCTTTGTTAGACAACTCTATGAGGGCAGGACATAAATCTCACATAATCTTGCTTTCTTTCTCAGATCCCAGCACTGATATTACTATGCTTGATGAATTTTGAAAAAAAAGAATAAATATCATGTATGTTATTTTGACAAATTTAAAAGATTTAGTAGCAGCTGACGTATTTGCTTTTTGTTTTTTTCTTTTTATAATGTCAGAGGAAGATATTTCCCTATTTGAATTTTTAAAGTAACCATCTAGAATGATATATATTTTAGCAATAACATTTTGTTGACTGTCACACTGTAGAAACAGAATGGGTACCTAACAGGACAGAAGGGAATACTTTTGTGTTTTTAAAAAATTTATAATTCATTATTTGTGACAATGAGTTAAACTTTGAATGTATTATGTCCCCACACAGAAAGGCTTTTCCCCCAAAGAAAGGCAATGTGTGTGAGTCTCAGTCCATAATAACAAAACAATTTCAAAATCACTGCATAGATTTGGAGTATCCTCAGACAAGAGTTACGGTTTCATTAAAGACCCACAGGAGGTTTTTGAAACAATGAAAGCACAAGCAAAGTCAAAAAATCTTAAAGTTATTTTGAGGGAGCAAAAAGTCTTCATTTCATGGATAAATCAAGAACTCAGAACCAGGGAAATTGATGCTACACTGTGAAAGTTTCCTACTTCAAATCACCCATACACCCATGAAGAAATGAATGGAAAAAATAGAAGAAACCAACTCATGAGATCTAAAATGAAATAAATGTCCACAAATTTGTACAAAAAGACATAGTTGTTTTTATATGATCAGTTTTAAATAGATCTACTAGCTGTGCACTCATCCATCCTTTCTGGAGAGCAATTTGGGATTATGCCCAAAGGGCAGCAAAAATATGCATACCCTTTGATCCAGAAATACCACTACTGGGCCTATACCTTGAAGAAATTAAGAAAAAGGGTAAAAATACCACTTGTACAAAAATATTTATAGTAGTCCTCTTTGTGTTGGCAAAATATTTGAAATTAAGTGAATGTCCTTCAATTGGGGAATGGCCTAACAAACTGTGGTATATGTATATCATGGAACACTATTGCTCTATTAGAAACCAGGAGGGATGGGAATTCAGGGAAGTCTAGAAGGATTTGCATGAACTGATGCTGAGTGAGATGAGAAGAACCAGAAAAACATGGTACACCCTAACAGCAACATGGGGGTGATGATCAAACTTGATGTACTTGCTCATTCCATCAGTGCAACAACCAGGGACAAATTTGGGCTATCTCTAATGGAGAATACCATTTGTATCCAGGGAAATAATTATGGACTTTGAACAAACACCAAATTAGAAAAAAATCCATCATATTATTATGTAATTTTACTGTCTCATACTTTATTTTTCTTCCTTAAGGATATGCTTTTTCTGTCATCACATTCAACTGAGATCAATGTATAACATGGAATCTATGTAAAGACTAACAGACTGCCTTCTGTGGAGGGGGTGGGGGGAGGGAAGCAAGAATGCGGGAAAAATTGTAAAACTCAAAATAAATAAAATCTTTCTTAAAAAATAAAAATAAAATAGATCTACTCATTAACATAGATGTCATCTATCTTAGATTTAAGGGACAATAAATTCAAATTGACTGTTAGAACTTTGTAGTCTAATAAATATGCATTCATTTCTGTTCAATAAACATTAAAAAATTTTAAATTTACTATTATGAATTAGTGGGAAGTTTTAATAATAGATAAATGATTTAATTTGTAAAGTCTCTAAGTCATCTATACCTCTCTTTGGTCTTATAGATTCCTTTTATGAGTATATATGTTAAAGAAAATGTTAGAAACTAAAGTATAGATGCAATTGGCTTTTGTAATGAAAATATTTTGTATTCCATTATGAAGCAAAATGAAATGATTAATTTCCACAATTGAATACAGACATTATCCAGTTGGCACAATTGATAAAATATAAGGTCTGGAGTCCTGAGTTCAAATATGTCCTCCAATACTTACTCGTCATTTAACAAGTCATTTAACACTATTTGCCTCAGGTCCTCATTTGTAAAATGAACTGGAGATAAAAATGGAAAACCATTCCAATATCTTTTCCAAGAAAACCTCAAATAGGGTCATAAAGAATCAACGTAATTAACACAACTGAAAAACAAGAACCACAAAATGTAATATTATGTAATATCAAGGTAAGAGCCTTTAGAAGTCAGATGTGAAGATATTTAAATTGAAGTAGATTAGGAAAAAAAAGATTTCCTTATGATTACATTGAGCTAATGTTTTAAAAAGCATGCCTGAATTCAGTTCAGAAAATGAAATAAGAATTATTTACATTTGGACAGCTATAAAAAAGATGTCAAATTATTCCTTGCTTGATGCCTTAAAATTTATCCTAATGTTAAAAGTAAACTAGCAATTTTCATCTTGATGCTAATTAAGGATGCCTAACATTTAAGTATGATATTCTGTTCTATTAACCCAAAACTTAACACCAATCGTTTGGAAACATAAATAAATTTCTTAGAATTAAGATAGTAAAACTAATAATATCTGTCATGAGTATACCATCTGCCATGAAATATTCATGACTTTCAAAATATTAAGTGAATGAGCTCATTATTGGCCTTGAAGATTATAAAATATTCTGATATATTAATCTCATATCAAATAATATTAACGATTTTTTAACCTACATGACCTTTTTACCTGGGCTGTTGAAACAGCTTCCTAATTGGTCTCCCTGATTCAAGTCTCCCTTACCTATGTTCCATTTAATCAAAAGGACATTGCTAAGTGATAGATCTGAATATTTTACTCTCCTACTCAATAAAATTCATCAGTTCCACTTTATTCTAGACTCAAGTCCAAAATCTTGATAGCAATAGTATATTTCTAGGCTTATTTCACATTAATTCCTTTCAAGTGGTCTACAATTGAGCCAAATTAGCCTCCTTATAATTGTTCACATAGTCATTCCTCTTCTCCACCTTTGTACAGATTGCCCCTCATGACTGGGATGCTCTGCTTAACTCTACTTTTGGAAGTCTCAAATTTTTTTTTAACTCAACTCAAACAGCTTATCCTATTCAAATCCTCTCCAAAGTATCAGGTATCATTTCTAGCATCATAACTGAATCTTTTTAGGCAATTTACCTGATCTTTAGCTTGTTCTCAGATGCCTGAGCCTAGAACTCTGGGCTCTCACTAAATGATCTTTCACCTCAACTAGACCAGTCTCAGTCCACCATAGTATTGCTTTGCTATGTTGTTTCTTTCTTCCCTCTTAGCCTTCATCCCAATTTTCACCTCTAACTCAGATTTATATGTTTTATTCTCTTTTAGAATAAAAAGTACCTTTCCTTGAGGAAAGTTACTTCCTTGTATTTCTGAATTCTAAATACAGTATCTGAAAGCATAGTGAGAAATAATTTTTTCAGTCATTCACTCATACACAAATATATCTTCAACAGTATGATCTAAAAACACTGAAATAAAATGTTGAACTAGGCAAAGCTAAAGACATGAACATTCACATACATGCTCACACACTTTCTAGTTCTTTCTTTGACTTTAGGAACCATAATCAAATCAAAATGAGACAACAAACTAGCCTATGACCTTACTCATAATCTTTGATTTCCTAAGACAAAATCAACTTCTCTGTCTCACACCTGCTTGTATGTGCTATAATCCTTCTATTCTCAATCAGGGAATATGATGTTCTCTTGTGGCAATAACTCCTTCACTTTTGTATTTCTATGACCAGTGACTTCCCCATAGAATAGGTATTAAATAAATACTCTTTCATTATTTCTTCCCATAGAAAGACCACACACCATTTACACTTTAATGGAAAGATCTATAAAATCCTTTGACTTTGAAAAAAAATCATCACCTGATGATGACCATTTCTAAACATAATTTGATTTTGAGTTTACAGAAATAAACTAGTGTTGGTTCAATGTTTAAAGTCTTTCTGGCTTTGCAGAAGCCACTAGAAAGTGTCTCCTGCCAATAGTCTACAAGAACTGACAGTCATCATCATACCACTATAAGACACCCACATAGAATGTCTTTCAGGTCTATAGAAATAATATTTTAATGTCAGTGACAGACCATTGAGGGAAATTAACTCATAAGTAAGTTTTTTTCTTTTTCTTTCTTATTGAAATACAAAGAAAGAAATTCATTAGCCTGACAGACAGAATGACATTTAATTTACAGGACATGCAAAAGCACCAATATCTAGTGACAGAGAACATTGGCATTATAGCTTTCTGTGCTGGAATATGCAAGATTAAAGTATATAATTTAAGCTGCATAGTAGACTAATCTGTAAAAACAGTGATGTGCTATATATGTATGCTTACAAAGTCATTTCTATGGAAATGTGGAAATAACCTGAGATTTTCATAAGTTTTTTTTTGTTTTTCTTCTTACTCTAGAATAAAATGATGTTATGATGGTTTGTCCTGTAGTTAGCTCAAAGATAACTTCTGAATATACATAGCTAAAGCCTTCTTTTTTGTAGGAAAGTAAAAACATATTTTCATCTATTAGAAACATTTACAGAATCTCTTGAGAGTTTATCTAGAATGAAAAATTGATGCAAGAATTTTGGAGGTGGCTAAATTACACCAATATACAAATTGCTGGGTATTAGTCAATTCATAGGGCCATCTACAGTAGAAATATTCAATCAGGAAGCAAGTGCTGAAGCAAAATTCTTGCATTAAGAAATAAACAAAAATTAAGACAATGTTTCCTATGAGTTCTGTAATGCAAAATGCTATCTATTAGCCTAGGACACATTGAGAATACCCAAAGTAAAAAACTTTTTACAATAAAGATGTATATTTTGAATAAAGGCATAAAGTTACTTTTCCCTTTCCTCACTACTATCATAATACATATAATTATATCTTAACAAGATAATGAAACAAGAAGATAAAACTTCCAGGTGGTGAATAACCAAATATTTTAAAGGGCTGTTCTGAGAAGAACAGCCACTGTTATGATAGATATGCTGCTTGTTATAAGGTCATTGATATGTCCAATTGTAATATAGTTATGTGGTTAACTAAATTCTTTTGTAAGTATTTATAAAAGCAACTCAGTCTTATTCCTGTGGAACCTAGGGTACATATTGCTTAAAGCATAGCACCTTGAGTTCAAATTCTGCCTTAGATATTTAATAGCTATATGACTGAATAAGTCATTTGAACCCTACTTCAGTTTTCTCAATTTTAATACAGAGAAAATGATAATGGATAATCCCAAAGTTAATGTGATGATAATGTGGAATAATATTTGAAAATTACTTCTAAAAACTATAAAGTTTAAAAGTTTAATGATATTTTTAGGATTTCAAACATTGTCACTACTGAGCAATAATGACTTCAGTGAAGCAAAATATATATTATTTTGTATAAAGAAAGTGGACCTGTGATTTCACTGTTATATGGCTATTTTAGATTCATATCTCCATTGAGGATAATCCATAAAGGGTGTTTTTTTAGGTTTTTTGCAAGGCAAATAGGGTTAAGTGGCTTGTCCAAGGCCACACAGCTAGGTAATTATTAAGTGTATGAGACCGGATTTGAACCCAGGTACTCCTGACTCCAGGGCCGGTGCTTTATCTACTGTGCCACCTAGCCACCCCCATAAAGGTTTTTAACATAAGAAAATGTGATCTCGCTTTCCTATGAAAACTATTGATTATGTATTTTTTGAATTGATCTTTGAGATAACCACAGGACAAAACTTCATTTCTTTTTTTCTCTGGTCTACATGGACCTTCTTTGAACCTTTTAGTCTTATAGAATTGCTTGGGAACTTGCTGGGGATGAAAGAACTATTACATGTTAGGGGGAGTACTGGAACTCAGGATTTTTTGACTCTCAGGCTAACTCTTCTAATTTGCAACTTTGCCTCTCCATTAGCTAATACAAGAGAACATTAATGATTCGTTAATTTTTCTACCATGTTAATAATTTTTTTAAAATTGAATGTAAGAAAATCTTGGTCTAGTGAAGTAAAAGCTGTTTTACTGATGAACAGTTAGTATTTTTCTAACTGAGTCATTTAAAGGGAGGATGACTCAAATGTGAAATCTCATTCAAGTCATTGTAGATCAAAGAATATTCTGTATGACATCTGGACAAGATCAGCCTGTATTTTCTAGCTGGTAGCAAAATATGTATATGAAGGAAAAAAGATGAAGAAAAGATTGACGAATAATTTATTGTGTAATATTAGAAAAGCTTAGGGGCGGCTAGGTAGCGTAGTGGATAAAGCACCGGCCTTGGAGTCAGGAGTACCTGGGTTCAAATCTGGTCTCAGACACTTAATAATTACCCAGCTGTGTGGGCTTGGGCAAGCCACTTAACCCCATTTGCCTTGCAAAAACCTAAAACAAAAAACTTAAAAAAAAAGATTAAGAAATTTATACTTAAAATATACTTATTTGTAATTCTGCCTGATATCCTATACAACTGATCCTGTACAACTATATTTTTTGGTATCAAAATGACTCTCTGGGCATAAATCAGAAATACTGGGATTAATTTAGGAAATAATGTTTTAATCTACTGAAGGAGATAATATATCTCTAAAATTGTTTACAATATCCATTTACTGAAAAAAATCCAGCTGGTTAAACTATGTGAAATAATGTTCTTCCTCTTTTCAAAACAAAGATTCCATTTTTTAACTGCTTTTTATTTATTTTTTTTAAAATAAAAATCAAAGTAATAGCCTTTTTAGAACAAATGAATAGAATATTTTATTGTGACAGTAAAAATGTAATAGGATCATAATTCAGAGATTTTAATTTGCACACAATTTGCTTAAGTAAGGCAACTCTTATCAAAGGGACAATTACCTACAGGGATATAACTAACTTAATTACTGATGCTTGTTGGAAGGAATCAGACTAATGTACGAAGTGTCATATCAGTAGATACAACATACTGGTGTGATGTACAGAGATTGAATTACAATAGGAACTTTAAAAGGACAGGGAGACAGCTCTATATCTTCTGTTACTTGTGCTTCTTTTTAAAATATCTATTTTTCATTTCAGAGTTTCTCATTCCCGTAGGTAAAGCATGAACTTAAAAGCAACCTAGATTCTTCACAGGACTTTTAGAGTCTATGATGGATCAATAATTTGTTGGTTTGTTTATGAAATATGCCAACTTCTTGGGACAGAGTCATTTTTAAGGGGAAGCCAGGATCAATATATATGTGCATAGATTTATGGGTGTTTTTGTTACAATCAGAATAAGTCTGTTTAAGGAACTCTAAACGGCAAGCTTGGCTGTTTTTACTGTGATCTATTGGCCTATGGATGCCACTTTAATTCTAGAACCTAAAAAATATAACTTGTGAGACTTTCATTCTGATAAACTCTTCTTGATATAATTAATTTTAACAGTCAGATTTTGAAAATGCAGACAAATAATAATACTGCTAGAACTTACCATTATAATCACAATGATCAGTACATTTTTTTAGGTTTGTCAAAGTTGGTTCATTTCAATGAATCTAGAAATTAGAGCCTTCTTAACTTTCCTAATAACTGCATTCATAGAGATTTAAAAAGGAATAAGAAAATCACTATTTTAATTAATCACAAGCCAAGTGGAATTTTGTTTTTCTATGTTATTAGAAATAGTAAAGAATTGAGAGATAACCTGGTGTCAGAAAGAGCTGGCTTCAACTTCTACCTCTACTGTGTATTGTGTGCTGCTGGGGCAAATTACATCATCCCAGAAAATCTAAGATACCTCTTTAAGCCTGTATCTACAGTAAAGCAGGTGTTGATCTCCAATGTTATAGGGAAGTATCCTCACTGAGTTCTCTGTATCACTGAAGTCACAGGTCAAGTCCATTGTGTTTTTACACTAATTGCTTTTGTCAATTCTTATATAACCTTAGCTATTAATAGATATGGTACCATAGAGTCATAGAGTCTCAGAGTTGTAAGGAAACTAGGTGGTCTTTTAATCTAACCATACCTGAATTCTTGTACAAGAAATTGTCATCTCACTCATTGTGAAGACCCCCATAATTATAGAATTATCTATTTTCTGAAGCAGTTCTATTTGTATTCACTAGTTGAATGGGAGAACTGGTAAGGCACAAGAAAAAGGTAGAGAAATGTAATATGAAAATATGACTATAATTTATCTCCCATAAAAATTACTGCATTGAAATAGATAAATGATTTTGTCTCTTAAAGTCATTTTATCAATATGTAAAATGTAGGCGATAATAGGTATATTAATTATCTCACAGGGTAGCAAGAAAAGTGTTTTGAAGTCTTTAAAGTATGATACAAATATAAGCTACTGTTCAATCAAACTAGTATCAAGATAAAATCAACCATTATTTAATTTTCACTATTTTCTACTATTTTCATCCTCTGAGGACAAACAGATAAAGTCCTTTACTATATGAATCCTACAACTTGCCAGAGACAGTTAACATTGTCTTTCCTATCTTCTTTTCTAATAGCTAAAATATTTCAAGTCATTTCAATCATTCTTATTTTTTTTTACTATGGAGATATATGTAGTTTGAAGATAGAACACAATTCCTCTGGTCTGATGAGATCAAAATACAATGGGATTGTCATCTTTATTATTTGAGACCTGTAGTTCCTCAAATGGAGCCTAAGATTACATTAACGTCTTCAAGTTGTGGGCTACACTGTTGTCTCACACTCATATTGTGCTGCGACTAAAATACACACATTGTTCATATTTATTGTTGTTTTTATATTAATAAAGGTGAAGATGGTATAAGCAGAAATGAGTTGATGATACCAGATTGTGTGCCTTAGAGGATGGCAGAGTACTTTGTAGTAATTGGAAAGTTAGGTCAAAGAAAGAACTTAGCATGGGATGGGTAATAATGAAATTAATTTTGGATGTTGAATAATTTCTTACCCATAATTCTTAATTTGGAATGGTTCAAGTGGTCGTGAGGATCAAAGAATATTTTTTCTTCTGTTTTGCCTACCATATTGTCCTAATGTCTGAACCTCATTTTGCCATGAAGTCTTTCTTGTTGTCAGGAGCTTTCATTACATTCTCCACATAAATTAATTTTGTATATATTACATAATATTTTATGGATATATTATCCCCAGAATACAGTAGCGATACTGGGATATAGTAGATGCTAAACTCTCACTTTGTTTCTTTGTCTTGTTTAGTATATATGTTTATTAATTTTTCATACTTTGGGTCACAATTAATTTATGCTAATTAATCCTTTAAATTAGCTTAAATTTTAGTTAATTTAGGTTAAAATAAATCAAGTTAATTTAAACCTAGCATACATAGATATATTATACCTAGGAGTTTATCTGGAGGATTAAATGGAATACAAGTCTAATGTGAATAATCAGTGGAATGTATTAGTCCAACATACTAATGTGCACATTAAGATAGAAGAAATTACAAAACATTAAATAGATGATTTTCATTATAGGAAATTGAAAGGCTTTTGTACAAAACATTCAGATTAAGTGTTCATCTAGGGTTTTGGAAATTTACATGAAACTAACACATATATTTATGTATATATGTACAATCATACTCGCAGATTCATATGAACATATGTTTATATATGCAAATTGTCAAAAATTAAAAGTCAATATTGAAGGTATTATAGAAATTTTTCATAATTAGTGTGTTTTCGGTGGTGCTGTGAATTAGTATATAAATATAGTGAACATCAAGGAGCAAGGATCATCATTGCCTGAAGAAGAACAAACTATTTCAGGACAGAACAATCCAATGCTTCCATGATGAGCAATTGTGAAATTGGTCCTATGATCATCTCTTTCTTTCAAGCTTAAGAGAGATGGGGGAAACCTAGGCTTAAATTAAAAAAAAAAAAACTGTGATAAATGAAAATATTACTGTGGATATAGGGAGCATACTGATAGAGACACTGGTAGATCTAGAATCAAGAAAATCAGAGATTAAATCTAGCTTTAGATATTTTCTATCTGTATTATCCTGAGTAAGTCCTTAATATCTATAAGTTTTAGATTCGTCATCAATAAAATGGGAGTTTTTAATAATACTTCCCCAAATTTTTGTGAAAATAAATAAACAAGTATAAAGCAAACAAAGCAAAAATACAATAAGTCAAGTAATCATGGACAAGGAAAATGGAAAGGAACAACCACCACCAAACAATTAAAAGTGAATGATGCATAATAGAAAAGAATAAACATATCTCCAAAGGGAGCTATGAAAAGACACTTCCTCCACTCCTTTGTATGGTTAAGAGATCCCTAGATATGGATGATTTCATATTTTTCAGATTTGTTTGGTGTATAGATTGAGTTTCTTCAATTTTTATCTTTTTTTCTTTCATTTTTACTTGTCTTTTGAAATATTATTTATTATAAGGCATGGTTTAGGAAGTGATAGTTTGAGAAGTTTGTGTACTAGAACATAAAAGGCAGAAATTAAAATATTTTAATTATTAAAAAGTTAAAACCACAGCTATATAGATTGCCCAAAGTTTTTTGACCAAATAAATTTCCAATTATGAAATAAAGTAAACCATTATCATTATTTGGAAAAGAATTTAAGCCAGAACTCTTTAATCACAAAGAATAAAATCAAGAATAATGTGTTAAAAGTGCATAAGAAAAATGTTACGAAAAATAGCTTATTTTTTACATCTGTTAAAAAATGTAATGAGGTATATTAGGACATTGTGATTCCCCCTTCCCTTGGTGGTCTTCTGGTAAAATCTAAATGACCAGAATTTGGGTATAATATGTTGTAGTGGGAATACGTTTTTCAGGTACAGGTTCACAGTGCATTGTTTCTGTGATCGATGTCTATACTGAATTTTTAGAAATCCATAAGTTTGATTCTTATTACTTTGATTATTATTTTCCCATGCATGGTCATAGGAAAAGAAAGTTTCTTACCTTAAAAAGTTTTAAAATAAAATCATAAATTAAAGAGTAATCCCTGATCATAGGAATATTTGGATTACAATTTTTTTCCTAATTCTGTATTAGTAAATATATGGATTCATAGATTATCAGGGGTACAAAGATTCTCAGAAACCATTGATTTCAATCCCAGTAGATGAACAAATTATTTTTAAATGGTTTTATCAAATTATTAAGGTTGTCTTGTTTAACGTGAAGAACATAAAATTATTAGTTGTGAACTAAAAAACATTCAAAATCGCTGCTGATTAAAGAATGAAAATTAAAATAACTCAGATAATACTTCAGAAAATATGAAAAATACTGGAAAAATTGGGGTTGTATACTTCTGTTGGTAGATTGTGAACTAGTCTAAACATTCTGAAGAACAATATGAAACTATTCTCAAAAATCTGTAAACCTTTTGGTCTATCAATTTTACTACTAAATCTGTCTCCAAAAAATGAAAGAAAAGGGGAAAGGACCTATTTATACAAAAATATTTGTAATAGTTCTTTTTGTGGAATTGGAATTGGAAATTGGAGAATGACTGAATATTAGTGATATAAGATTATGATGCAATGCCATTTTTCTATAAGAGATGATAAGCAAGATATTTTCAGGAAAGCCTGAAAAGACCTATATGATTCTCATGATAAGTGAAATGAGCAGAATCAGGAGAATATCATATATAATTATATTAATATTGTAAGGAAGATCAGCTGAGAAAGATTTGGCTAGTATAATCAAGACGATGATCCAAGATAATTTCAAAAGATATAAGATGAAAAAATGCTATTTATCTTCAGAGAGGGAACTGATGAACTCCAAATGCAAAGTGACACATACTTCTTTTTACTTTATTTTCCTTGTTTTAATTGTGTTTTCTTTTATAACATGAGTAATATATAAATGTTCTGCCTGACTTCATATGTACAACTGATATTAAATTGCTTGCT
This sequence comes from Macrotis lagotis, assembly GCF_037893015.1. Classification (NCBI taxonomy): domain Eukaryota; kingdom Metazoa; phylum Chordata; class Mammalia; order Peramelemorphia; family Peramelidae; genus Macrotis; species Macrotis lagotis. The sequence continues at coordinate 337,350,644 of NC_133666.1, forward strand.
TCCTCAAGGAGTAGAGAAGGGAAAAAGAGAATTTGAAACTCAAAATTTTTGAAAAATTATTGTTAACATCTTTCTACATGCAATTGAGGAATATCTAGTACAATAAACAATAAATATTTTTAAAATACCTGATTTGTTACAAAATTCAATATGATTCATTTAAGCATTTATGAAATGCCTTTATGTGCAAACTCTAACTCTATGTTCCCACCCCAAAACTTACTGCTACTAAGGATACAATCATTCCATTTTAAGAAAAGGCATCAGCATGTAAATCAGTCTATCAATAATTTTTTCTAGATTTTTGCAAGGCAAATGTGGTTAAGTGGCTTGCCCAAGGCCACAAAGCTAGGTAATTACTAAGTGTCTGAGGCTGAATTTAAACTCAGGTATTCCTGACTCCAAGGCTGGTGCTCTATCCACTATGACACCTAGCCACCCAATATTTTTTTTAAATAGACTATTCTACCAACTTAAAACTGGATACATTGGTTGAACCTAGGGCATTTTCAGACAATATCAAGTTCTTTTAAATTTCTACTTAAAAATAGTACTATTATGTGGTCTAAGAAGCAAATCTTTTATTTGTTACTTTTGTAGCTCAGCAAAAATGTTTTAGGTCTATCTAGATAATTTAGCAATAACTACATTTTCAATAAACAATTTTCACACCCATAATATAGTGGAGGAGGAAATAAAGCTTGCAGGTTTTTCCTCAATTTGATTTTACTCCTTCCAACAGTAACCAAAGGAAATGTACTTTCCTTGTTCTTACTTCCTCACTGTCATGTGTGAAATTCTCAGTTTCTGTCATGCTGTTTCATAAACAAATAAAAAAGAAAAAGAAAGGCATAAAATAACAACATCCAATCTTGACAGAGCTGTCAGATAGGCAGAGAAAATTACTTGGAGTTCTGACCACCCTTTGAATAAAATGAAAGAAAAAAATTACACATATATACTTCCTTAGTTTATATTTCTACTTTATTCCGGTTAAGTTACTTTCCATAGTGAAAGTATCCACTTTTCAATTTCAAGGAATGAAATAGTCATTTTTCCCCAATTTCTCTGATAAATGAAGTTGCAATTCTAATAATTCTCCATTTTTACTATGTGTATGTATTTTGAAATTTACTAGGTAGTTAATTACAAGATAAATTCACATACTTCCCTAATCTTGCCCTTTTTTGCTTATCAAAGATAATTTGCTCCATCTTCTAGCAGTCTAGTTGCCTCAGGTTTTCTATGAACATATCATGTTATTTCTCACCTCTGGACCTACCCATAATCATTTTCCCCCTCACTTGGCCTCATCCCTCTCTCTACTCTGGACTACCTAAAACTAATATTTCTTCAAGGCCCAAATAAAACTTTGTGTTATAAAATCTGCCCTTACTATTCCATCTTTCATCAATCACTTCTGAACTCATTCAGGATTGATAATCTATATCAGAGAATGATATCTTTCATTAGATACTATTTCTGATGTTCATATTAATTATTTTTTTCTTTGCAACCAACCAAAAGGATTCAAAATGATGTTTCTAATACATAATAGAAATATATGAGATAAAGGAACTCAAAGCAATAGGATGCTTCCATTATAAAATCATAAGAAAAGCTAAGGCATCTAGAAAATTCACAACCTAGTCCAAACAGAATTCCAAGATCTTGGAAAATGTGACAGTGGAAATGTAGTAGAAAAATGTACCCTTTGGCAAATATTTAAGTATCAAAACAATACAATGAGCATCTGAAAACTAAGGTTCTACTACCTGCACTGCTTTGAATTTTTTCAGTGACACTGAAGAATGTGCTCAACCTCTTTTCATTTCCATTTTCTGCAAACTAATATAGTTTCTGTAGATGAAAGGTGTCAAATCCTCATTAGGGGCATGAAATCCCTAAAAATTGGAAGCTACCAAACCCAGACTAGAATCTAATTAACAAATGCTAAAATAAATAAAAATAGAACTTAGATAATGTTAATTTGTGGTTTTATGATAATATGCAGTTTATAGGCATAAGTTTCTGTTGACACCACAACTTCCCTTAAAGCTCTAATATTTTATTAATTCATAGCTAAAACAAAATTATAGTTAGAATCGTTTGAAATAATGCGATACTGCAAGAAAAATAAAATGTCCATTTGTAAAACATTAGTAGTGGAACAAATTAATAATTGAAAATGATTGAATAGCTTGATAGTCCTTAGAGTTAGTTAGGCATTCACTTTGTGTCTGCTGCCTTGCCTGATTTCAGTTCCATATAACAAGATATCCTTCCCAAGATAAGCTCTTTACTTCTTACTCACTTCTATATTGCTAACTCAAACCTTGACTGACAACTTCTTCAACTTCCTTTCTCCTCTATTTAGGAAACTAGAGGGTGAAATAACAAACCATTTTCAGTGTCTTCCTTTATATATGGTAGAAATTGAACTCTTAAAAATATTCCAGTTTGCATCTGTTACTCTAAATGGTTTCAGGTTTCAGCTGCACAAAACAAGATGCTCTTGTGGTGGTAACTCCCTACTACCTTATCAAAATTCGTCCCTGTTCCAACTTCCACTTTCCACTTTTTGTGTGCTATTTCTCCACTTTATGTTGTAAATTCACTGAGGGAAGGGACTTTCTTGTTGTCAATTAAATGCCCAGCACTTCTCACAGTGCCTGGTGCTTTGTAAACACTTAATAAATGTTTATTGCATTAGATTGTTGAATTGAATTGTATCCTACTGTTATCCATAGAAACCCACAATGCAATGAAGCATTGAGAAATGTATCACTCTGAACTAAAAGCATGTCATTCTAATAACATTCTGAACAACAGAGCCATCAACTACATGGCTGAGAAAGACCTATAGGAAAGGCTTCTGCTCTGTTTACTCTCATCTCCTCTACACTTCATAATTTTCTAGTCAATCACTTAACTAGATGTTATTATTTAAACAGGAGTATTTACCTATGATAATTTAAAATAAATCAATTGATAGTGAAAGCAGAAAGTCTTTTTTGTTTTGAATTCATAGAGCATAAATTTTTGTTTTATCTTTCCAGACTTGAAAAAAATCAACAGGGATAAGAAGGCAAAATACTCAAAATAAATAAGACTAGGATTATTATAAATTTGGTATTGTGCATCTAAAACCTTAAATATCAAACTCACCACCACTCCAATCAGTTCCCTTTTGTTTATTTCTCCTATGATTTCATATCAATGGATTAATATAGTCTATTTACCAAATGCAAAAAGATAATAGCATAGCAATCAGTTTAGTGATAATCAAGGCAAGAGGAACTCAAGAAAATTCTACAATCTAAGAATTTTAAGACATATTGAAAAATCATTAATCTAATAATCAAATGTTTCACAATCGTGTTAAACAAATAAACAAGATATATTTATATATAATGGAACATATTCAAGGCACAAGGATCAATGAAGAATTTCCAATCAAATAATAAGTAATTATGGAATCTTTAATAATGATTTGCATTCTGTGACACTCCCATAATAATATTGTAAAATTCATAACAATGTCCCTTCAAAAATGATAAATTTTAAATAATGTAGTGAATTACTGAATTTCTTTAAATATGCATTAACCATTGTGTGAATTTCTTCTTTATGTTCTGTAGAATATTTAACTGCCCTTCCTGAGTTCTTTATCTTGGATATTATTATCACCAACTCACAAAACACATTGTATTCTGTAGAGGCCTATACCAAATGAGATGTTTCCATTTTGTTAATGATGAGAATTTTGTTGTGCTGTTGTTTTAATCATGTTCCACTCTTTGGGATCTCACTTGAGGTTTTCTTGGCAAAAATTCTGGAGTGGTTTGCTATTTTTCTCTTCCCACTCATTTTACTGATCAGGAACTAAGACAAAACAGTTAAGTGACTTGCCCAGGGTCATACAGCTATTTTAACTTAAGAAAAAAGATTTTTTCTTACCCTAGATCTAGCATTCTAGCTACTGCACCAACTATGATAAAATGACTAGATCACCTGGAAACATTAACCCAAATTGTGCCATTTCAGCTCTATTTAATGTCTGCCTTCTTAGTTCGATAAACAGATTTTTTTTGAGGATTATCTGCCTTATCTGATCACAGTGGCAGGTCTCCTGAAGATTCATTTCTATCTTTTATCCTATTCCTTGCTTTTTGAGAGTATATAACTAATAATTATTCCTCCTTTTCCTTGTTAATGTTTTGAACATTATTTTGTGGTCTAAACTAAAATAAATCTTGACTACCATGTCTCTCTGATAATCAAGCTTGTTAAGTATTTTCAGGAAAGAACAGTTAGAGAGGTTTGCTTAGCTCCTTACTGTGAGGATAATTTGTATCAGTTACACTTTTATTAGAAGTACATTAATGAAAGTGTGTTTCACAACTCATTTAAAACTGTTGGCACAGAGATGTCATAATTTCATATAGTGCCTTATGCCAAAGAGTTAAGGAAAATGAGAACTGAGAATAGTCATGAGATTTGTTCACCATATGCACTGGAACCATGAATACTTTGACAAGTTTTAAATAATTAATTTTAGAAACAAATGAGTAAAAACATACTTTAAACCCAAGGGAGTTTGAGTAACTATAATTTTTTCAGTATAAAATCAAAGGACAAACTAAGAACATATGCATTTTCTGGGATTAAAAATGCCTCGGGTTCCATGTTTTTTCCATGATTGGAAAGGATAGTATAGGTACATTTGGATAAGGACTTCACACTGTTTAAGAGTAACACACTGTCCACTTCTTGGAGAAATATTTTTAATACTTCAAAATAAACAAATGACTTAGTATATTATATGCACCCTTGACTATTCATCATTATACTAAGGGCTTATTCTTTCCTTGCTATAGGAATTTCTGGTATGCAAACCTACTCAACAAATGCACGTTATAGTCCAACTGTAACCTATAACCCTAAAGAGATTACTCTGATCTAGTGAGGTTAAGCATCTTGCTCAGGACCATACAGTTAAGTGACAGTATTTTTATCAAGTTGTACTTCACTACAGGTAGAGTAGATGAATATACTTATCTGTAAAACACTGTAAAGAAGAATGGCCATTTTTAAAATAGCAGTTATATCTATGAGTTTATTAACTCTGTTTCTATATACACTGCCCTCATTTCCTATGAATTATATCTGTGGGAAAATATTTTTTCTAGTATTCCTCAGTTGGAAATAAGTAAATTCTACTGAAATCATCTTATCGTGTAAGTAATCTTAGATTCTCTGAGACTATGCCAGTGTAAAATATATATGTATGGTTCAATTAAACTGGAAATATTTTTAATACAAACCTTGTTTTTGAATCTATATTTGTTTGCCAAGGCATAATTTAGGTTGTTTCAGAGAATCTCATCTCTTAGAAGACTGTTCTAGTAATGCTTTTAGGATTACTGTGTAGTGAAGAAAGACCACTTTTGAAGGAAATGAGTGGACCACTATGATGGGAAGAAAAATCCAGAACAAATTTCTCACTTGACAAAGTTCTGAAGGACATCTTTACAAAGGTAAAGAGTGCACAGTACTACTGGCTAATAATAACTTGTATGCTTGATGGTAGCTATGGAAAAGATATCTGTTACAATTAAATTGGCTGACCTATGAGAGGTGAAAATCTAGGCATATTTCACTGATTTCATTACAGTTAACAAGAGCACAGGGCAAAGACTTTATGAAACCATCCTTTCAATGTTTGAGAAATATAAAATCAACATTTATGACAGTTAAGGCTAAGGGTATGAAAATAATGCTAAGATGGAAGGGTAGAAAAGGGTAAGCAGGCAGAAATTGTCTCCTTAAACTGAATAGCCTTTTGTGCTCCCTGAGGATTTCATTCATTAAAAGTCATTTTATTTTTGTCTTTATATTTTTAATGTAGATGTAAAGTGTATTGTATTCTGCCCAGCTTTTCTTTTATTCAGACCTAATACAGTCTGTACATTTTTCTCTAGTTCTATGCCTAGCTCAGTGATAGTCTAGTAATAAGGCCAGAATATCTGCCCATTTAACTACAATTCTCACAGATAATATGATATTAATTTGCCATTTAATATGTATTTTCATTTTCTCTTCCATCATGATATTTTCCCATGTACCCACAAATATTCTCAGGTCTTTCTAATTCTTTCTTTATCTCCCTTATCCCTTCTGTCCACCCAACAATAATATGACAGCTCTATTCCACTTACTGAAAAATTAGAGAAAATATTGTCTACACTGTGTGACTCCAATTATCCATCATCTATTTTTCTCTTTAATCCCTAAGAGTAAAGCTTATTCTCCCTACCACTCTAAGGAGATTCATCTCCCAAAATACATTTATGTTACACTGATTTCCAAATTTAATGCCTTCTTTTCAGTTGTCAAATTGTCACCCTTCTGGAACTTTCTATAGGTTTGGTACTGTTGACAGCATTTTACAAAGTTCTCTTCTTCCTTAGCATCAAAGACAGGGAACATAATTAAAAAAGAAAGGTAGGGAACATAGGCAACTATCCCAAGAACTTTTGACAAATATTATCTGATTTGATCCTCACAACAACTATAAAAACACATGTAGAGACTGGTATTATTGCCATTTCACAGTTGAGGAACATGAAGCAAACAATCACACAGCTAGTAAGGATCTGAGGGCAGACTTGAATTAGGGGCTTCCTGACTCCAGGTATGGCTCTCTATCCACTACCCCAAATAGTTGTCTCATTGATCACTGCTTTAATTTCTCATCACCTTTTTTTTAGGTTTTTGCAAGGCAAACAGGGTTAAGTGGCTTGCCCAAGGCCACACAGCTAGGTAATTATTACTTGTCTGAGGATGTATTTGAACTCAGGTAGTCCTGCCTCCAGGGCTGGTGCTCTGTCCATTGTGTCACTTAGCCACCCCCTCATCACCTTTTCTAGTTCTTCAATGACTTATTTTCTAAGGACTCATTCTTGTTCTATTATTGTTTTTTCCTTGGTATTTTGCTTTTCCAAATACATGTTATGAAAGTTTTTTTTAAAACATTCATCCAAATAGCTAGTCATATTTCTAAGTTCCAAAAGTTCCTTCCACCTTCCCTTCCCATTTCCTGCCCCTCAGCAGCAAACAGTCAGGTTAATATTGTACTTACATAATTGTTTTGAGCATTTTAAAGGTTAGCCACTTTTGGCATGTGGAATGGGGATGGAGAGAAAGAAATGCATGGATTTTTTTTAAGTGAATGAAGTGTTCCTCAATTTCTAAAGGATTTTGGGTTTTTTTTAATTTGTTTTGATTTTTTTTTCTTCCGCTGGATGGGGATATCATGTTCATTTCTGGTCTAATACAGTTGTCCTAGGTCTCTGAACTGCTCAGTGGAGCTGCTTCCATCAAGGTTGATAATCTTACAATGTTGTGTTAATGTGTATGTTGTTCTCTTCATTCTCAGCCTTTTCCTCAACATCAGACCCTGTAACTCATTCCAGGCTTCTCTAGAGTCTGACCATTTATAGTTTCTTATAGATCAACAATATAACATAACTTGTTTAGCCATTTTGCAACTGATAGGCACCCCCTCAATTTCAAATTCTTTGCTCCCTCAAAAAGAGCTGCTATTAATATTTTGGAACATGTAGGACTTTTCCCATTTTTTATGATTTCCTCTGCATATAGACCCACAATTGGAATTTCTGGGTCAAAGGGAATGAACTTTTTATTGCTCTTTGCACATAGTTCCATAAGGCTCTCTAAAATGCTGAATTAGTTCACAATTCCACTAGTAATGCATTAATGTCCCAATCCTCCCCAAACCCCTCCACCATCAATCATTTTCCCTTTTTATTATCTTAGCAAATCTGTTAAGTATGAGGTGATGTCTCACAGTTGTTTTAATTTGCATTTCTCTAATCAATAATTATTTGGAGCATTTTTGTATGATTATATATAGCTATGATTTCTTCATTTGAAAACTGTCTAATCAGATTTTTAGCCTTGTATAATCTTGAGGATGACCTGTAACTTTAGAAATTTGATGCAGTTCTCTATATATTTTAGAAATAAGTCCTTTATCAGAACTCCTAGATGTGAAGTTTTCAAGAATTTTTCTGCTTTCCTTCTAATTTTGGCAGCATTGATTTTATTAGTGCAAAACATTTTTAATTTAAATAAGCAAAAATCATTAATTTTACAGTTCATAATGTAATCTATATATTCCTGTTTGGTCCTAAATTTATCCCCTTTACATAAAGATAGAGTATTTCTTGGTCTATGTTGTTGCTCTTCATGTCTAAATCCTGTACCCATTTTGACCTTATTTTAGTAGGGTGTGAGATGTGGTTCTTTGCCTAGTTTTTGCCTTACTGTTTTCCAGATTTCCCAACAATTTTTGTCAAATAGTAAGTTCTTACACCAGAAGCTAAAGTGTAGAGATTATTGTTGTCATTTGCTACTGCTTCTTTTAAGCCTATCCTAATCCACTGAAAAATTACCAAATTTGTTAACTAGTACCAGGCTGTTTTGATGACTGCCACATTATAGTATAGTTTTAGATGTGGTAGAGTTCACTTTTCTTTACATTTTTTTCCATCAGTTCCTTTACTGTTTTTGAACTTTTGTTCTTCCCAATGAATTTTCTTAGGTAAAATAATTATGGATAGTTTAATTGGTTTGGCACTAGATAAGTAATTTAATTTGGGTAAATTTGTCATTTTTACTACATTAGCTATAACCATGAGCAATTGACATTTTTCAATTATTTAGTTTTGAATTAATTTAGGTGAGCAGTAATTTATAATTGTGTACATACAGTTTCTGGGTTTGCTGTGGAAGATAGATTCCCAAATATTTAAAAAGTTTTCTATAGTTACTCTAAGTGAAATTTCTATTTCTTGATTTATTTTCCAATTATATATAATAGTAGTTTCTACCTATCATATTCGGTAAGGTTTGAATTTTACAATTTTTTTCCTCCACCCTTCCAACCATCCCCCCCATCTCCACACAGAAGGCAGTCTAATAATCTTTACATTATTTCCATGCCATACTTTGATCAAAATTGAATGTGTTAGGAGAGAGATCATATCCTTGAGGAAAAAAATGAAATATCAGAGATGGCAAAATTATGTAGTACATAAGACAATTTTTAAAAAATGAAGGTAATAGATTTTGACTTTGGTCTTTGCTTAAACTCCACAGTTCATTCTCTGGGTACAGATGGTATTCTCCATCGCAGGTAATCTAAAATTGTCCCTGATTATTGCATTGATGGAATAAACAAGTTCATTAGGGTTGATCATCACCTTCATGTTGCTGTTAGGGTATACAATGTTCTTGTAGTTCTTCTCATCTCGCTCCACATCAGTTCATGCAAGTCTTTCCAGGCTTCTCTGAAAGCCCATACCTTTTGGTTTCTAATAGAAGAATAGTTTTCCATAGCATACATATACCACAATTTATTCAGCCATTCCCCAATTGATGGACATTCACTTGATTTTCAATTCTTTGCTACCACAAACAGGGCTGCTATGAATAATTTTGTACAAGTGATGTTTTTACCCTTTTCATGATCTCTTCAGGATACAGTCCCAGTAGTCATATTGCTGGATAAAAGAGTATTCACATTTTTATTGCCTTTTGGGCATAATTACAGATTGCTTTCCAGAAAGGTTGGATGAGTTCACAGCTCCATCCACAATGTATTGCCTGCCTTGGCAGGTAGACTCCCAAGTATTTTATATTGTCTGAAGGTACTTTAAATAAAATTTCTCTCTCTAGCTCTTGCTGCTGTATCTTGCTATTAACATATAGAAATGCTAAGTATTTATGAGTTTTATTTTATATCCTGTGACTTTGATAAAGTTGCAAATTCTTTCTAGTAATTTTAGATGATTATTTTAGGAATTTCTATATATACCACCATATCATCTGCAAAGAGTAAGAGTTTTGTTTCTTCCTTCCCAATTCTAATTCATTCGCTTACTTTTTCTTCTCTTATTGCTGATGCTAACATTTCTAATATAATATTGAATAGCAGGCATCCTTGTTTCACCCCTGATCTTATTGAAAATGTCTTTGGCTTATCCCCATTGCATATAACACTTGAAGGTTTCAAATAGACATTGCTAATCATTCTAAAGAGCAATACATTTATTCCTATGCTCTTTTGTTTTTAGTAGAAATGGGTACTGTATTTTGTCAAAGGCTTTTCCAGCATCTATTGAGAGAATTATATGATTTCTGATAGGTTTGTAATTTGATATAGTCAATTATATGAAACAGTTGTCTTAATATTGAACCAACCTTGACTTCCTAGGATAAATCCTGCTTGGTCATAATATATTATCCTAGTGATAATTTGCTGTAATCACTTTGCTAAGATTTTATTTAAGATTTTTTTATATCCATATTCATTAGAGAAATTTGTCTATAGTTTTCATTCTCTGTTTTGAATCTTCCTGGGTTAGGTATCAGAACTTTAATGGTGTCTTAGAAGGAGTTAGGCAGAGTGCTGCCTTCACCTATTTTTCCCAAGAATTTATATAGAATCGGAACTAATTTCTCCTTAAATGCTTGATAGAATTCACTTGTGAATCCATCTGACCCTTGAGATTTTTTTCTTAAGGAATTCAATGATAGCATGTTGAATGTCCTTTTCTAAGATAGGGTTACTTGGGTATTTAATTTCCTCTTGATTTAACCTGGGCAAATTATATTTTTGTAAATATTCATCCATTTCAATTAGATCATCAAATTTAGGGGCATATAGTTGGGCAAAATAATTCCACATTATTTTTTTTATTTCCTCCTTATGGTTGGTTAAGGTTTTTGTTTATGATCCTAGAAATTTGGTTTTCTTCTTTTTTAAAATCAAATCAACCAAAGCTTTATCAATTTTATTGTTTTTTCCCATAAAACCCTCTCTTGGTTTCATTTATTAATTCAATAGTTTTCTTGCTTTCAATTTTATTAATTTCTCATTTAATTTTTAGAATTTCTATTTTGATAATTAATTGGGAGGTTTTGATTTCTTCCTTCTCCAATTTTTTTTAGTTTTATGTTTAGTTCATTGATTTCCTCTTTCTCTATTTTATTCATGTAAGCAGTTAAAGATAGAGTATATAGCCTAATAATTGCCTTGGATGTAGCTCATAAGTTTTGGTATGTTGGCTCATTATTATCATTAGGATAAAATCATTAATTCTCTCTAAATAATTTGTTGTTTAAAATAAGGTTATTCTTTCTTTCTCTTATCATATTCCTACCATTCTTTAAAATGAGGTTATGTAGTTTCCAATTAATTTTAGGTCTGTCTCTCCATGGCCAATTATTGCATATTATTTTTACTGCATTATGATCTGAGAAGGAAGTATTCACAATTTCTGCCTTTCTGCATTTGATTATAAGTTTTTTTATGCCCTATTACATGGTGAATTTTTGTGTAAGTGCCATGTATTGCAGGAAGAAAGTATATTCCTTTCTATCCCCATTCAATCTTCTCCAAAGGTTTGTCCTATCTAGGTTTTCTAACATTCTATTTACCTCATTAATTTCCTTCTTGCTTATTTTATTGTTAGAGTTATCTCCCACCAGTAGAGTTTTGCTAATTATGTCTTCCTGTTACTCATTCAGCTTCTCCTCTAAGAATTTGGATGCTATAACACTTGGTGGATACATTTTTAGTATTGAAATTGCTTCATTGTCTATGGTACTTTTAAGACTATATAATTTCCTTCCTTTTCTCTTTCAATGAGATATTTTAACAACTGCTTTGTCTGAAATAAGTATTTTTACCCCTGCCTTTTTAAATTCTGCTGAAGCAAAATATCTTCTGCTCCAATCTTTTACCTTTACACTATTTGTATCTCTCTGCTTCAAATGAGTCTCTTGTAAGCAGCATTGTAGGATTCTGGTTTTTAATCCACTCTGCTGTTCACTTATGTTTTATAGAAGAGTTCCTCCCATTCACTTTCAAAGTTGTAATTACTAACTTTATTGCCCTCCATGCTTGTATTTTCCCCCCTTTTTTAATTTATCCATATTCCCTGGTATTTTACTTCAGGATACTACCTCCTTCAGTATGTTTTCCCCCCTATATCCACCCCATCCTCTGTCATTCCCCTTTCTCTTTGTCCCTTCTCCCTTTCCTCTATTAATATTTGAAAGGTTAAAAAGTTGCTTGACTTAACTGTTTGTATGTTAATCCTTCTTTGAGTCAAATATGATGAGAGAAAGAGTCAGGTGGTTTTTCACCTCCTCCCTTCTTCCCCTCTAATGCAATAGGTCCTTTTTCCCCTCTTCATGTAATGTGCTTTACCCCATCCAATCTCCTCCATCATCCTAAGTCTTTACTGTTCCCCATTTATTTTATACCCTGATACTTCATAAAATTACTAATAGCTTCAAGTAGTTTTTTGGATGATTTACATGGGTTCTCTAACTATACTATCATATCATCTCTAGAGAGTGTGAGTTTTATTTCCTCATTTCCAATTCTGATTCATTCTATTTCTTTATATTTTCTTATTGCTAGAGCTAACATTCCTAAAACTATATTGAATAATAATGGTATTAATGGATATCCATGTTTCACCTCTGATCTTATTGGAAACGCTACAAATTTATTCCCATTACATTAGCTTTTATTAATGGTTTTGTTCTATTATCTTTTTATTTTTCTTTTATTATTATTTTATCCCAATCTCATCCCTGCTATAAAACTTCCCTATTTTTCTTGAAATCATAACCTTCTCGTCATTCTTATTCATAAAGTCAGAATTATCTTTGACACAGTCCTTCACTCCTTATCCAATGGGCATCCAAGTTCTATCAAGTTTTTTTTTTTTCCCACAATATCTCTCACATATAATCTTTCTGTTTACAAAGCCACTGGTCTAGTTTGGACCCTCATCATCTCATAATAACTTTTACAATGCTACCTAATTTTCCTCTTTTCCTCAAGTTTTGTCTTATTCAAAACATTTTCCACACAACTGTCAGTATATAAATCACCACATAATTTCCCTACTTAAAATCATCATGCCCTGACTCCAGGCTAGTTTATTACATATAATTCCCTTCATGTAATCAAACACTAGAAAAGTTGATCTTCTTACCCTACTTCAAGAGCAAGATTCTATCTCCAGTCTCTGTACTTTTACATAGTTTGTTCTTTCAGTTAGATGGTATAGTAGGTAAAGTTTCAACTCTGAAGACAGGAGTACCTGAGTATAAATTCAGTCTCAGATACTAACTAGCTGTCTGACCTTAAACAAGTCATTTAAATCTGATTGTCTCACATCCAGGGACATCTCCAGTTATCCTGATTCATATTTCTCCATTGGACCCAGATGGCTGGGAGAAAGTGAGACTGGTGTCCTAGCACAGCATCCCCTTCATTCAAATCCAATTCATGTGCTTGTCATGGCATCACCTTGCTGATGTCATGATCTACTTTTAATAGGAAGAACAAACATTGTCATCATTTTAGGGGTAGCTAGGTGGCACAATAGATAGAGCATTGGGCTTGGAGTAAGGAGGACAAGAATTTGGATCCAGTCTCAGATAATTCACTGGCTGTGATCCCTGGGCAAATCACTTAACTCTGATTGTCTCACATTCAGGCTATCTCCAGTCATCATATTTCATACCTGGTGAGGCTGGTGACTTAGCACAGTATCTCCCCTTAACTAAAATCCAATTCATGTGCTTGTCATGACATTACCTCACGGAATGTCATGATCTTCTTCAAAAATGAAAGGTAAACATCCACTCATGTCTGGAATGTTTTCACTCTTTATAACACTAAATGTTAGTGTCTATTTTACATCAAAACTGAATTTAAACAACACATTCTGCATGAGAATATTTCTCATTCCCCAGATGCTAGTAACCCCTTCCTCTAAATTATCTTGTATTTTTCTGGTATAAATTTTTATGTGTATGTGTTGTTTCTTCCACAACTAATATAATAAGCTCACTGAGGACAGGAAGCATTTTGTCTTTATCAAAATCACTAGTATTTATCACATTGTGGACACTTTATAATTTCATGCTGATTCATTGATCAATCTTAATAGTCTGCTTCAGATTGATGAATTAAAACAGATTGCTTCAACCACCACTCCTAGGTAAATGGTTCTCAATTGTATAAATCTAGTTATAGATTTATCATCTTTTTCTGTTCTCTAGAAAGGGGAATAAAGCACTATGAATGAATCACTATTTTTAGATTATTTATAAGCTTTAATTAGGTCTTGGTTATGTGCTTTGGTCAGTGATTAATCCATAGAAAAGCTAAGAATCCCCTTAATATTAATCTGGACATTCTTGTTATATATGAAAAAAGAATATGAAAATATGATTATAAAGAGGAACAGTTAACAATTTCACCCTAGAGAAGAAAAAGAAAACATGAATTAGAGTTGACTTTGTTGCATGTGAATGTAATAACAACAGCAAAAAAACTTTACTAGGTATTAATCATTTCAAACTGCAGCACCATGATGGAAATTTGCTAAATATTTGCCAAAAGAATACCAGGACAATAATTGCAGTTTCCACACTATAATCTGTGGCAAAGGGCAGAGAGATAAATATTTTAATGAATAAAAAATAACTTTATAGCAGTGTGAAAATTAGTCAGTTATGATCAATTGTCTGTATGCAGTTAGATTACCATCTTATTGGAATGAAAATATAAATTGTTCAAAGCCAGAAAAAAAAATGAAAGAAAAATTTGTCATGAAATTAAAGGTCATCTAACCTTTTAACAAATTATTGATCAAAATGGCAATATAACTAAATGGAAAGGTAAAGGACACAATAATAATATCATAAAGAATTTTCACTGATATAACTTTATAGCAGCTCTTTATAGGGTGGCAAAGAACTGGAAATTTCATGAATGCCCATCAATTGAGGAATAGTCGAAAAACTTATAGTATATGAAGCTGGGGGAATTATACTGTACTATAAAAATGCTAAACTTAATGATTTTTTTAAATGGTAAGATTTGCATGAAATAAGAGTGAAATGAACAAAAATAAATTACAATGTATGCAGTATCAACAATATTGTTTAAGAAGCACAGAAAATAATTTATTTTTGACTTTTATAAAATACTCAAATTAACTATAAAGAGCATATGAGGAAAGACACTATCTGCATTCAAATATATGATAAATAGATGTATAGAATAACAGTATGCACACGTTATATATCCACCTATTTGTGTCTAATGGTAGTAGGAAGAAAGAAAAAAAGAATTTATATTACAATTTTGTTTTATATTTAAAAAATATTAAGTTGAAAATAGATTTATGGTTTCATATGTAATTATCCTTTTTATTGCACTATATTATGGAAATACTTGTTTTATTCCATAAATCAAAAATTGAATAAAAATATAATTTGCCCTAACAAGTATCTCCAAAGTATTTTATTTAATATAGGTTATATTCAGCAAACATTCGACTTATTTATAGGAGAGAAGTATGACAACTTAAGGACATCACTGACTTGCAGCACGAACTCATTTGTAAAAAATTTTAAGACTGCCTTCTCTTCTTTTTTTCTTTTATACCTTCTGTAATCTGGCTTCTAGCTTTATTGTTGGACATTAAGTAATCTCTCCAAAGTAACCAGTGAGTTTTGACTGTAAGATCTGATGGAATTTTCTCTATTCCCTTCCTTTTTGAAATCTCCATGTCTATTTGACAAATGACATTGTGGACCCCTTTCTCTAACTGGATACTTTCTTCTCTCCCTTCCAAAGCAAAGAATCACAATGCAATTTGAATATTTGAGTGCTTATTTCCTTTGTTCTTTTTTTATGTTTTTTTCAAGGCAAATGGAGTTAAGTGGCTTGCCCAAGGCCACACAGCTAGGTAATTATTAAGTGACTGAGGCCAGATTTGAATTCAGGTACTCCTTACTCCAGGGCCAGTGATCTATCCACTGCACCACCTAGCTACCCTTGAGTGCTTATTTCTTATAATGCTGAATAATATATAATGGTCTGGGGAAAACTGAGTAAGAAATGTAAAATAATTGGTAAAAAATAAATTGATGCAGTATTTTTAAAAGAAAGAATGGAATGGTGGCTAGGTGGATAGGGCATGACCCTGGAGTCAGGAGTACCTGAGTTCAAATCCGGCTTCAGACATTTAATAATTACCTAGCTGTGTGGCTTTTGGCAAGTCACTTAACTCCATTATCCTAGCAAAAACCTAAAAAAATGGGAGAATCTAGAAACTAAAAATATCTAAGAAAGAAAAGAATGAACGGGTCAGGAAGACAAACAAAAATATAAGATTTAATTAAACATGATGAAAAGGTAGACTTCTATGACCATTTTCTTAGCTAATACTAAATCTCAGGGAATGCTTATAATGTCTCTCCATATAGTTTTAATTAAAGTCACTTGAAGAATTTCTGGAGTTTCTAGTACTATTTTTCTTCAGTCCACACTATTTTTTTTTAACATTTCATTCTCTTTTAGTTAAAGTGGACATGTGCTTTAAATTGTTTCCTCCATTAGGTGAAGGTCTTTCTGCAGCCATCTATGTCTCACTTTGAAGAAATACAACACTTCCTCTGGAATAGTAGGAATTCCTCAAGGAATTCCTAAGCCTGGAGGCTCCCCAAATTCACTTATTTCTCCAGAAATTTTTTCACTATTTCAGGTCCCTATATTCAACCTATTTGGTTGTTGAACACTCTTTCTTCTTTGAAATGAATATTCTTCCCTTCTTTATCGCAACAAAATTTGTAACTCCTAAGAGATCAGATAGAAAACTATCCTTTTCATTTATTTAAAACTTCATATAGGAGCAGCCAGGTGGTGCAGTGGATAGAGCACCAGCCTGGAGTCAGGAATGCCTGAGCTCAAATCTGGCCTCAGACATTTAATAATTACCTAGCTGTGTGGCCTTGGGCAAGCCACTTAACCCCATTGCCTTACCAAAAAAATAAATAAATAAATAAATAAAAATTCATATGGACTTGCATTGATTATCCTTCATTATTGAGGTTGGGATGGAGGAGTGGGTGTAGAAATCTATCCCAACAGTAAGAAGAGAATAATTTTGCAAGTTAAGGCAGGATATATACCTTTGATATATGATGAAGGTAAATATTTCTTTGAATGGGAAATATGGACATGACTTCTATTTATTCAAATAAATTTTAACAAAACAAATATTTTTAAGTGCCCATTAAGAGGAAGACAAGTTATTTGGAATTGTGGTATCAAAAAAAAAAAGTAAAACACACCTTATACTAAATTAGTTATATTCTTCTGAGTATGCAGATAAGCAAACACTATATGTCTATATATAGAGAAATATGAATATCTATGTTTTTATAAGTGTACATACATGCACATACACTGAACAAATGCAAACTATTTCATTGGTTATTGTTCCTATTGCCATTGTTGTTGAGAGGGAATTAGAAAAAAGCTACAACTCTTGCTGTTGATTAGCAAAGGTCTATGGTAGAAACTGATATTTGAGCCAAGCATTCATAAGGAGTAGGAATTTTTAGTATGTTTGTCCAATGGTTTTTTTGTTTTGTATTGTTTTTTTTAGGATTCTGAGAGACAATGGGGTTAAGCCTCTTGCCCAAGGCACACAGCTAGGTAATTATTAAGTGTCTGTGGCTGGATTGAACTCAGGTACTCCTGACTCCAGGGCCAGTACCCTATCCACTGCGCCACCTGGCTGCCCCGTTTGTCCACTGTTTAAGGAATAGCTCAGTTTTTGAGCCGTAATGACCAATCAGTCAATCAATATGTATCAAGTGCTTTCTCTGTGCTATGTACTATATTATACATACAAATAGAAGATAGTCCTTTAGGAGTTTACATTTCAATAAAACCCAAGTATGGTATCTGGGAAATGTAATTTTGTTCAACTCAACACACATGTTTGAATAAAATTAGAGAATATTTGACCATTACATGCTTTCCAATATGGATAAATAACATATAATTACAAAAAGTGGAAAAACTAGAAGGTGGTTGTTTATTATATTTCTTCAAAGTGAGACATAGATGGCTGCAGAAAGACCTTCACCTAATGGAGGAAAGAACTTAAAGCATATGTCCACTTCAACTAAAAGAGAATGAAATGTTAAAAAATAATAATGTGGACTCAAGAATAATAGTACTAGAGGCTCCAGACATATAATTGGCAAAAAAAAAAAACAGCAAAAATCCCTTATGTCCTGGAGAGAATTGTGAGTAGTTACCTGGTACTTAAATTGCAGTCTATCTGATTAAACAATTTAGATAAGTTTACATTACCCACCTACCAAGCAAAACAGATCAACTTCAGGATGGAGTTTCAAAGCTGAGTAAATTTAGGCATCCTGGTCAAGACTTTGAGAGGTATAAATCTTAAAGATTATTTTTGTTGGTAGGAGGAAGTGAAGTAGTAGCAGGAAAATGGTAAAATTTCCATATTGAGTAAGGCCTTGGTCTTCAGGAACTCAGTTTTCCCCTTGAAACTCCACCTCTATTCCTGATAAGAAAGGTCAGAATATTCAGATTGTTGGCACTGATATGAATTCAGGGATAGAATTTCCATCCTAAGAGGTTCTTATATTAATTAAAATATAAAGTAGATAATAGAAGACAAATACAAGTATTAAACAATCTAACTGAATTTTTTATTACATGTATATTTATACAAATATGTAAAAATGTTGAAATAAATGTGTAACTACTCTATATATGCTATACTAGTCTCTCTCTCTCTTTCTCTCTCTCTATATATATTTATATAAATAAATATAGTTGTGTACATTCACAAATCAACATGTAAACAGATATAGATAAGGCAGTCAAAAATGTACATCTATAGCAAACTATAATAAAATAGGAGGTCCTGTTTATTATTCAGTTTTAAAACTTTGTCCTTCCCAACTTTGTCATTATAATTGAATTTTTTTCTCAATTCTCTTTCCCCAGGCTTGATGGATTTAGTTTCCTTGCACTAAGTGCTTTATCATCACTTTTCAGAATCATCTAAACAGCTGAAGGAAAGTTAGAAATGTTTTCCTTAAAAAAAAAGATTTTGGACTTGACTTGGAAAGTCCCTGAGGGGAAAGGGGACAATGGAAATGCCCCTGGGGTATATGAGGACACTTGCTCTACATTCTATACTTAAGGAAAATATTCAGTTTTGACAGAAAGATGTAGATATTCATATCCTTATGGTTATGAGCATAGGTAAGTCAGTATGTATGCACATAAGTCTACATATATTCCTCTATTTTTAACTCCACATATATATGTATATAGTTAAATAAAAACAATTTAACATCCAATTTTAAAATTTTAAGTTCAAAATTCTCTTCCTTCTTTCATCCCCACCCCCCCACAGCCTCTAAAAGGCAAATATTTTGATGTGGGTTATACATGCTTAATCATGCAAAACATTTCCATGACAGTAAAACAGTAAGAGAAAATAAGGACAAAAAAGGGAAACAAATCTCAAGAAAATAAAAAGAAGTAGTTGTGTTTTATGCTAGAGAACTTTCAAGTTTTATATAAGTTAATAGACAAATAGAAAGTAATTTTTCAAATAATTTGAAATCTCAGGTTCATTGAACACCAGGCAGAAAATTGATTTTGATTTTTTTATTATTCCTGATATATTTTATCCCACCAGATTACCTTTTTATATTTTTTTTGTAATTGGCATCAACAGTTTTATAATTTATCTGGAATAGTTATTCCTATTTCATTCCCACATTTGTCATCTTTATAAAGGTTATACAGCTCTTGTTCCTACAAATGAATCCTGTTAAATTTCTAAAGCTTTTTAAACAAGACTTGATACCTTGATCATCATAAAAATAAACATGCAAATTAATTAAGATTATTAGCACAATTTTTCTCATATTTTAATCACTTAATCATGGAAAATGAACACACATCCTTAATCATATATTGTTGTGTTTAAAAGTTTTATTTCTTTTCCAGCCAAGATGGCAGAGAAAAGCCAGGCACTGTGCTAAGATCTCCTGGCTTTCCCTAAGAACTAATATGAATTAAGCCTCTTAATAGAATTCAGATTCACAAAATCCAGAAGGAGCAAAAGAGAAGAACATCTGCAACAAGGTCTGTCTCAGGGAAAAGGGGCTGATCTGCAGCAGAGACAGAGAATCAGCACAGGAGTGGCAGGGTGAGACCTGCTTCTAGGCTGAGAACAGATGGGGAAGTTTTGGCTCTGTGAGTGAGGAGAGCTCCAGCGAAGTTGGAGGGAGAGTTCCAGCCCAGTGGATGAGAGAGAGCTTTGCAACAGCTAGACTTCAATCTGCTTGGCCCCACTGGCCTGGAAGAACAGGGCCTTGAGCCCTATATTTTCAGTAGAGTCCCTGTTTTTCCAGTTGAATCCCCTCCCCCATTCCTGTGGTTCAGAACAAACATAGTAAAAACCCTCCCATCTCCCTGGCTCAAGTGTGGGAAGTAGATCTCTCTTAGTATTGAAAGAATAACAAGAAGATTAGCTATATAGCCTGAGGGCACAGTACACATTTTTCCAAGGATAAGCCAGACCCTGCTGCTCCTGCCACTCCTCCAGGGCAGAGTAGACAACAAATCAACTCAACATCACAGACACTCCAAAGAAAGTCCTACTGGCTGGACCACTTGGAATTACTAACCCCAGTGAGTTAAGACTCTAGGGAATTCAACTCAACAGGTTTGTGAAACACCCCCTGCCCCAACAAATCTTAAGAAAATCAAGAAAGGCCAGTGAAAAGAGGGGGTCCATTGAAAGTTACCTCAAAGATAAAGAACATAACTCAGACAGAGATAGCACTTCTGAGGGGATTATGAATTGGTCTTCAGCACAGAAAGA